>NC_054377.1:54296291-54368791 GCF_017654675.1 Xenopus laevis | reverse complement strand
ATTGCTAGTGCTGAATCGTCAGATACACGTTGAATTCTATTGTTTCTACCTGTATATCTGACAATTCAGCTCTACACGTGTGTATTGAAACTAACAATCTTTCTTGGAAAGATCGTAATTGTTACATCTATTGCCACTTTAATATCAGTATACAAACGGACCAATAGGGTGCTTTACATAGTAACATAGAAAGTTTGGTTGAAAAAAAGTCCCGTCTAGGAAGGCAAAAAAAAACCCCATTTGAAGCCTCTCCAATTTACATCAGAGGGGAAAGAAATTTCTTCCTGACTCCAAAATGGCAATTGGACTAGTACCTTAACTTGTTCTGTGAGTTATCTTTCATACCCCTGTATTCCCTCATTTGCTAAAAAGCCATCCAACCCCTTCTTAAAGCTATCTAATGTATCAGCCTGTACCACTGATTCAGGGAGAGAATTCCACATCTTCACAGCTCTCACTGTAAAAAAAAACCTTTCCAAATATTTAGACAGAACCTACTTTTTTCTAATGGGAATGGGTGTCCTCTTGTCAGCTGGAAGGACCTACTAAAGCATTAGCGAGATTATTGTATGAGCCCCTTATATATTTATATATCGTTAGCACCAGCGTGAACAACCCCAACTTGGCCAGTCTTTCCTCATAGCTGAAATACCTTTTACCAGCTTAGTTGCCCTTCTCTGGACCCTCTCTAATACAATAATGTCCTGTTTGAGCACTGGAGACCAAAACTGTACGGCATATTCTAAAATGGGGCCTTATTAGTGCTCTATACAGTGGAAGAATAACCCCCTCCTCCTACAAATCTATGTCTCTTTTAATACAGCTCAAGACCTTGCCTGTGAAGCTGCTGATGGCATTGCTTATCTACAAGGACTCCAAGGCATAAGTGGCTTGGATATTTTTACATCTCAGGTGCATGACTTTACATTTATCAACACTGAATCTCATCTGCCACTTAGTTTCAAAGTGCAGAAAACAGGGACAAAGCATTATTTTTTGGCCAGAATGCATCATGTGAATTAACTTATATAAGAACTGTTTATATAAATAATTATAATCATGTAACAATAGCCTTACATCCTACAGAAGCAACTTTTGTGCACTACAAAAGCATACCAAAGCCCACTCTTGTAGATAATATAGTTAATGGAGGTTACTGATTATGCACTTACCCTTCTGCCATTCATCCAGCAATGGGCAGCTGAATGTGAAAATTGGCTGATCGCTTGGAGTTTGAAATTAGCTTTCATATTCACTGGTCTACCCTAGTTTAACCACATTTAGAAAATGGTGTTTTACAGGAGCAAACAGCAAGACAGATAATGCCTTAAGGCGGCACAAATAATAATTTTTGCATAATATAAAGTATTTGTAAATGCAGTGTTGTACTATACACTATTCTGGACAGAGGACTCTGTATTGTAACCTTTACCTGCCCTCAACTCAGCCAAGAAAGGGGCAACTCCCACAGCTCCCAAGAGAGGAGGCATTACATGCAGCTCTTTCACTCAGATGGGCCCTCACTTTATCTCTAAGGTAAAAATAAACGACATAAGGAGCAAGTATTTTTTTAAGCAGAAACAGGTTGTTTGTTGAACAGTTTAGCTAAGTTATCCTTTAAAGGCCTTCTGCGGCTGAGAATTTAATAGACAATTGTACCGAAATAACATTTCATAATGAGTTCAAATGTGATGGGACACATGAAAGAGATACCCACAGTGAATGGAATGTAGGTGTAGGGAGGATTCCATGTGTCCCTTTCCACTGTGGTCCCTGCATTGATGTTACCTGGAAAATACCTGCCACACTATTTCTCTTAGTGGAGTTGTAGAACTGAACTGCCCATGCTCACTAATCCTGCCTGTCTTATATCCCTTAGGTGTACTATGACAGGTTCTGACTGTCACTTTCTAATCCTTGTTCATGGTGTCTGGATACTCAGATCAGAGGATGAGGCCTACATCAGCCTCTGGGCCTAAAGCACTCCTACCTGCCTCTTGAGTGGGGCACCAAGAATCTAGCACATGGTTACATGGTTACATGGTTACATAGTTACATAGTTACATAGTTACATAGTTAAATTGGGTTTAAAAAAGACAAAGTCCATCAAGTTCAACCCCTCCATATGAAAAACCAGCATCCACACACACACCCCTCCCTACTTTCACATAAATTCTATCTACCCATACCTATACTAACTATAGAGCTTAGTATCACAATAGCCTTTGATATTATGTCTGTCCAAGAAATCATCCAAGCCATTCTTAAAGGCATTAACTGAATCAGCCATCACAACATCCACAACCTCACTGTCCTCACTGTGAAGAACCACCTACATTGCTTGAAATGAAAGTTCTTTTCTTCTAGTCTAAAGGGGTGTCCTCTGGTACAGTGATCCTCTTTACGGGTAAAAAGGTCCCCTGCTATTTGTCTATAATGTCCTTGTACTTGTAAAGTGTAATCATGTCCCCTCGCAAGCTCCTTTTTTCCCAGTGTGAGCAGCCATGTCCCTTCACTCGCATACGCATAATGAAAAGCTGCCCAAATTGCTCATTATGTGCATGACATCACACGCGCGTTATACGCATGTGAGTGACCGGACATGGCTGCTCGCACTGGGAGCTCCCTCCCGGTGCAGGTAGCCTAGCGCTGGCAGGAGACATTTTTTTTTAAAAAACAAACTACTGTTATCCCCAACCCGAATGTAGGCTCTATTAGCCCTCACGTTTGGTCAGGGATAACATTTTTACCCAACCCTTTACGCCTACTCAAAATTATTTTAAACATTAAATAAACCCAATAGGCTTGCTTTGCCTCTAATAAGGATTAATTATATCTTAGCTGGGATCAAGTACAATATAACAGCTTTTCGGATAACAGTTTCGATTCCTGTATTATGTAATTGCCTGCCCTAAACTGACATTTTTTAACTTGGGGACTCCACAGTGAATAGGTGCGTGTATCTGGAAATATCAGCACTACTGCTACCTACAAGATATACCAGTAAATATGCACCCCTTTATAATTATCACCTTAGAGACAATAAGGTATCAAAGAGAAAGATACAGCTAGAGCTAAAAAGTCGAATGGGTAAAAGTGTTATTTTTAAGAGGCCAATAGCACAAAAATACATGAAAGTAAGACGTAAAATCCTTTGCTTTCATTTTGAAACCCACTGTTTATAGTAGACAGGGGCCTCTCTGCCTTCTCCCTTTACTTTAGTTCTAGCTCAGTATTGCTTGGCATGGTCAGTGGCTTAATGGGTGGTTCACCTTTAAGTTCACTTTTAGTATGTTATAGAATGGCTGATTTTAAGCAACTTTTCAATTGGTCTTCATTATTTATTTATTTTCAATATTTTTAATTATTTGTCTTCTTCTTCTGTAGGTCACTGACCTCATCTAAAAACAAATGCTCTGTATGGCTGCAAAAGTATTGTTATTGTTACTTTTTATTCCTCATCTTTCTATTCAGGCCTCTCCTATTCATAGTCCAGTCTCTTATTCAAATCAATGCATGGTTGTTAGGATAATTTGGACCCTAGCAACCAGATTGTTGAAACTGCAAACCAGAGAGCTGCTGAATAAAAAGCTAAATAACTCAATAACCACAAATAATAAAAAATTAAAACCAATTGCAAATTGTCTCAGCATATCATTCTAAATGTTAATTTAAAGGTGAACAACCCCTTTAACTTCACTTTGTTCTCACATCACATCCCTGAAATGGAATGATATAAGAAATGGAGACAATAGGAAAACAAACAAGAGCATATGGCACTGATAATATACTGTATGACTCCAGATCGAATGCCTTTAGTTATTAATCTCCCCAAACCATTTACATCAGGATCGCTGATCATGACTATTCAAGCAGCTTGAAACCTATGGGAAGAAATCAAAATGAAATATATTTAACTTACCAAATTGACTATATCTTTTTAAAAAAATTAACACAAGTTAGTATTTGTACACCTATATAACAAGCTAAATATTTGACAGGGTTTTCAGGGGAAAATACATGCTGCATGATAGTATCTCTATAAGTGGCAAGAATACCACCAGGGAAAATGGTGAGTAAACGGAAAAACTATAATATTGGAGACTCAGAATCAGTACCTAAAATATACAGGTGTGGGATCTGCTATCCAGAATGCTCAAGACCTGGGGTTTTCCAGATAAGCTTTCCCTAATTTGTAGTAAAACCATTAGTAAAATCATTTAAATATTAAATATTAAATATTTAATATTAATTAAACCCAATAGGATTGTTTTTGCCTCCAATGAGGAATTATAATACTTAAGGATTACGTACAAAGCTTATTTTTATAAAAGAGAAAAAGGAAATAATTTACAAAAATTAGAATTATCTGCTTATAATGGAGTCTATGGGAGATGGCCTTCCCCTAGTTCGGAGCTTTCTGGATCACTGGTTTCCAGATAATGGATCCTATACCTGTAGTAGTAGAAATGTGTATGCTGTTGAGACCTAGAGATATAAGAATCATACTTTCTGCTACCATGCAAAGTGAATTACAGAGAGTCATATATTACAATTGATTTATAGCGCATGTGCTTGAGAGATACACATGCTAATCAAGACACATATGTCAGAAAGGCATATATTTGCACACAGCAATTTTTAAGCTTTACATATTTCCAGAGATCACAGAATGCTGCTGGGGATCTACAAAGAAATCCACTGCTGTATAAATAAACAAAGTGGAAGCAATGGAAACGTCTACACTATCAGAAACCTGCACATTATCTAAGCCACTCAAGCAATTAGATAGATGTACACTTCTAGAGATCTATACATTGTGAGACCTTTAAAGCTTATGCATCAAACAAGCGCACAGTCAGAGACAGGGGCACCAATGGGGACCTGCTTAGTAAATTAGACGAGCACATAATCTGTTCAATTTATTGAACTAGAGGGTGTTTAATGTTTCACAAATATATGAACATGACCTAAACAGCTGATATTTTACCCCAGAGAAAAGCACAGTATCTGTCAGGGTGACATATATTTCAGATAATCACAGAATCCAAGAGAAATTGACTGATACAGACATACATATTCCTTCTAATTTGTATGCAATATGCATAGCTTATTGAGAGCTTTAAAATATTATAGACAGAAATGCACATTGCCAGAATTACATATAGCCACCGCTATGCACTAGCACACAGTGCAGTCATTACAAAAGATCAAATCGTCTGCAAGATATATTTAGGGTCATAGTAATCAAAACAGATAAATTGTACATTACTAGACAGATGCATACATATAATTAGTGAGACATACAGTCTGCTCAAAGCATTGCAATACTTTTGGTAAATAAATATCTTCTGGATTTGCACAATAATGCAGATGAGAACGGGGGAAATCTCAGATAGATGAGCTGGGAGGGTGAGGTCGCACATACGCGTTCCTGATGTCACGAGACATGGCTGGGGCACATCAAGTGAGCACATCTTGCAGAGCCTCAGCTTATAGATTTGAGCCTGGGCAGGGCTGTGTGTCATCTGTAGATCTCTTGTCATTTTCTGGATGAGCACTTAGAAAAGAACATTGTATTGTGAAGAGTCCTTTGATCCATCATGGCCACCATAACATATAAATAACCATTTTGTCACACCTGTCCCTTTTTGTTCTCTTAGTTATATCCGGTGTCTCAGGACATTCTAGTAACAGCTTCCACATTACACCGGGTGCATACAATTCGATTTTATTCTCTTTGTTTTGCTATGCCTGGCTCATGTCCAAAACGTTCCCAATTCCTTTCCTTTACAGAAAATGTCTGTGAGCTTGTTGATGAACATAATTAGTTACCTCTGATTGGCTCGCTGATCTCCTCTGTAGGACGTTTTACCACCTCAATGTCCTTGAAACAAAAAAAAAAGCTAGACTGGAAGGTTCTTTCGTTCTCTCTAGAAACAATGCGCATTTCTATAAGTTTCCTTTCTTTGCTTTTATACCAGGGGGTTTTGTTATGCCAATGGTTCTGGTCTAGAAAAGCACATTGCTTGCCTCATTAGATTCTTCCATGATTCACCCTCTGTTTTTCATGCTTGGAGCCAAGGATTCCCCTCATACGCTTACGTAGGATCACATTGTCCTTGTGCTGTCCAAATACATTCAGTCACATCAAGGTGGCAACCAATGGTGGAGGGTGACCACAACTCTGCATTTTTTTGGCACAGATTGGTGGCTGGTGACATTTTAAGATCAGCTCCTTTTTTTATGTTTTCCTCTGATTGCTGCTCTCGTTCTTTCCTTTTTTGCTGCTTTGGCTTCACCCTGAACAGCAGCTCAATCCCCCCCTACTTCCTGTTCTGCAGTAGCTCACACTGTGCCAAGCTGTATGGCCAGAGAAACAGAACTCGCTCGCAATGAATAATCAATACAGCTATTGATCTGAGGGAAATGTTTGTAAATTCCGAGGAGGGAATTATGAAGAAGCCGTGGAATTAAAGTGAGGCGAATGTGTCAAGACGGCAGGCTCCTGGGAATGCCGATATTCCAATGGAAGTGTCGCTCAGACTATGCCTGTCTGCATCTGGTAAGCGATGGGCACAGGAATGTCAGGGCGCCTGTCCTCGCTTTCTCTTCAGCTGCTTCCACCGATGAATCAGGAGGCACAGATCTGCCTGAGGCTCCCCGAGTGCCACTGCTTGGCAGAGAGCCAGCACAGCTTTGTTTTCATTATCTCATGCTACTCTGCAATTTGCATAAATGCATACGCTTATTTACTTCTAATGCTTCATCAGCACAATTCCGAAGGGGAAAAAAAGAGAAAACGAGCAAAGTGTGTGCATCATGTTCGCCGACCGAAACCTTGTAGAGCGAGGAAAAGGATTTGTCGAAAAGCGCAGGAGAGCGTGAGCTCCAGACATCGATCAATGTGTATATAGTGCTATAAGAAAGAAACTCTGGCAAGGCAGAGTGAGAGAAAAACAAGAGGAAGTACAGTAGGAGAGAGGAGGGTGAACAACAGAGCAAGCACAGGAAAGATTATTAGAGGAGAACAAGCTGGTATGACATTAGTAAGCTTGTTCCAAGCCGTTTATTAGAAATTCACTTAAGATTCCTACACCTTAGATGGTTAGTAGAACAAATACTCTCATGGGTTTGGCATTGTGGTTTCCAATGTGAAAAATTGCAAGCTTTTTATCCAATTTGCCCAATAAGTGAGCTGGTATTCATGCATTTTCAAAGCTGGATTCTTAGCACTCAGGTAACTTTGGTCCAAGCCAACATTAGACGTTTCTCCCCACATTTATAATTCTTACAACTTAAAAAAAAAAAAAAAAAAAAAAAAAATATATATATATATATATATATATATATATATATATATATATATATGCTCGCATTAAGGCACAGTAATTATTAATACATGTCTTGAGTCCTGAGTAAAAATCCATCTTTGGAATGCTTGATCAGATTATTGGGAAACATAAGAGCCAACTGACTGCCAACTGTAACCCATGTTGATCCCGTTGTGCATTGTGCCTAGGAGATTGTTTCTTGGCTCTTAGAATGATTGTACAGTCACCCCTTTATTTAAATATACCTATGATCAATCAACTACAAGTGGATATACATAATTAAAATGATATATGGTGCATTACTTGCTTGTTCTATATTGCACAAAAATTATCAATTACAAGACAGGAGCTGTGCATGGTATGTCTACAGGGTTGATGTCCTTATCAGTTTTGCTATTTTATGTATTTTGTTTGGACTAATTTAAGAAGACATTGCTTTCTGTACAGACCAATTTAAGGTTTAAGCTGCGACTTTACCAGGATCCTGCAACTTAAGAGGCCTTATGGGCCTATATAATTTTATCTTCTATGACAAAAGAAAAGGGAACTATAGTCTACAGGAGCCAACACACAATTGCTGAGACTGGAAGATGTTAACAATTTAACTAAGAGTGGTGAAATAAAGAAGCCAGTAGCCTACAAAGGGCAGAGGTGATGGCAGGAGTCAGAGAGGGTACCCGGCATGAAATGTTGCATCAGGGCTTATGTGCCTTTAGCTATGCTTTTGAGTCAAGATAATAAACACACAACTAATGCATGAAGAGTTGCTTGAAAAAATTGTGGCTTTATAGCTGGTTAAAACACAATAAACATCAGTGAAATGACTATAATTTTTCATAAAAAATCCAGACTGATTCACCTCCATACCTATTTCTCACAGACTATATAAAAATGTCTGTATTTGTCCTAAACAATAAAACTTACTTACAAGACTATTTTCACCAAAACTGTAGTGGCTGTTTACTAAGCTTGTTTTATCTCCAATTTTTTTTAGATTTATATAGCCATTGGTGCAATCCCTCTTCCAATATTTCAAACACACAATTATAAGTTCATTTTAAAATGGCAAGTGAAAGAAAAGCACTCTGCTGTTAATAGAAACAAATATATTATATATCTGCTACGGTTCTGTAGACTTTGAATGTCAATGACAGACAATGTATAGTTGGGACATTCAACAATGAGTCACAACTGCAAAAATAAATGCAGTACCTGGAAATCATGTCATATACTGTACATTCTTAAACGAGACAAAATCAAACCATTTGATTATTAATGCACTCTTTTTTATGTTTTTTTAGCTAAGAAAGTTTGAACAGTACCTCTAGGATGGCAGCCACTATCTTTAAATGTTTCTAAATAATAATAATAGTATTTAGCTATCAAGACATACAATCATATATGGTCCTTTGTGAACTTTTTAGAAGTTGGCAGAACAAAATGGATACAATAGAAAATTGAGTGGTTTATGTGATCCCTAGTACTGTTTCTCTCAATAGAATGTACATCACTTTAACATTCTACCGCATCTTGCTTTGGACAAAATTCTTTGTAAACAGCTTCTTTGCTACTTACCGGTACAAAAAAATATACAGGGAGTCATAGAGTTACATACACCCAACTAACATACAACTCATACAAATACAGAGGCTAGTACAGTAACATACTATGGTTTGCTTGACTTTTATTAGCATTTAGCTTTAATAAACCACCTGCCCCAACCCCCTCTGGCATGTGTTGTCTACTGCAGAGCACAGAAATGTAAAAATAAATATACAGAGAAAGGTAAAAATAAATTATGTCAAGACAAACATCGGTCTAAATTGCCTTTAATAAGTTTCAACTTACATACAAATTCAACTTAAGAATAAACCTACAGACCCACTCTCGTATGTAACCTGGGCACTGCCTGTGTATCCAAATAATCAAAATTATTTTTTCATTATTTCATTTTTCTCTGTAATAATAAAACAGTACCTTGTACTTGAGCCAAACTAAGATATAATTAATCCTTATAGTAAACAAACCCAGCCTGTTGGGTTAATTTAATGTTTACATGATTTTCTAATAGACACAGTAAGAAGATCCAAATTATCCATTTTCCGGAAAACCCCAGCATTTTGGATAACAGGTCTCATACCTGTAGTAATATCAAACAAAATTTATATATGGCATTTATACATGTCCAAACATTCTGTGACATTCTTTTCTCAGCTCTATCTAGCTTTGTAACTGTCATTGTTCTTTAAATCTTATTACACATATTCATTACTTTTAAGGTGGTTCATTTCTAGTACTATTGCAGGTTTGTAACTAATACAATTCCGTCCTAAACAATTATCCATACAGATCAAACAAAACATTCGTTGGAAGTTCACTTTTTTGAGGATGTGTGGGTCATTGCAGTGGATTTAGTATTCAGAACAATACATTAGACTTCACAGATGATATTTAATAACGTATTTCAGCTCCTGCTTTCATTCTGCACACAGCGACCCAAATACAGAGTATGGGAAAGAGGAACAGTAGTAATCTATAATGATCATAAAACATAAAAATAGCTAAAATAGTCATTAAAAAAAGTTTCATCATTAAAGTTACTTGTGCAAATAACTCATAAATGGGGGGAAAAAATCTGTGCTAAGTTTAAAACGCACAATTTTTGCCGACTAGCGAATGGGTTGCTAAATAGTTTTGCAGATTTGCAAAAAATGCTGCAACTTTTCTCACGAAGAAAAACTTGTTTGCATTACACATATCTTTAAGCTGCTGACTTTTAATACACACATCCAATTAATGTAATTTAAAGGTGACTCTTCCCTTTAAGTTCTATGCACCTGGAAGTAGGCCAGCTTGTTTTTCTTTCTTGTTTTTTTCCAGCTTGCGTTCTTGCTTCATTATAAATCAAGGAGACTGGTTGCTGTCATGCAGTGACAATATAGGTTGTGGACTACTGTTACTCTGAACTGTAAAGTTTGTTGATTAGTATTTGATTTTAATATTTTGCTTCAAATTAAGTGACCAACTTTATTTCTCTTGACCAGGTACATATCAGACAAGTGGTGTTGCCTGCCAGAAGATGTGTACTTCTGAAAAATGGAAGCTAAACACAGGGCTGCTATCAGGGGGGCACAGGGGGTACAAGTTTACTGGGCCCAGGCCTGAAGGGGGGCCCGGCTGAACTTTTTGAAAGAGTCAGGCCCCCTTGACAGCACCAAAGCTATGCCACCCTTCCGAAGTCCCATACAGCCAAAATGCTGAAGCGCCGAACAGCCGAAGTCCCAAAATGGCGAAAAGACCCGAAGCCACGAAAATAGCTGAAGCGGTGAAAAGACCCGAAGTCACGAAAACAGCTGTAATTGAAGTCCTGAAGCGGCGAAAAGACCCAAAGTCACGATAGGAGGCAAAGTTGAAGTCCTGAAGCCTAAAGTTCAATTCTACTGAACACCAATGTGTGTTTTTTGTTTTTTTTTCTTTAATCCTCTAGGCACCAATGTATTATTTTAATACTCTATAGGCCCCTGCCACCAATGTTTTTTTTAAAAATATTCTCTGGGGCCCCATTTTTTTTAACTTGTAAGGGGGGCCCTGGCTCCAATGGGTTTTTTTAAACTCTTAGGGGGCCCTGCTCACCAATTTTTTTTTTTAATTCGTAGGGGGGCCCTGACCACCAATTTTTTTTTTAAAAAAAAAACTTTTATGGGGGACCCTGGTACCACAGTTTTTTTTTTAAACTTATAAGAGGGCCCTGACCATCAATAGCTTTTCATAACTTGTGTGTGTGTGGGGGTTACCTTTTTTAGCGCTGATGTCTGTGTGGTTTTTTAACTCTGGTGTGTGTACGGGATCTGGGGATGCACCCTGGGGGCCAGGGTGGGTGGGGGCACCGAAAATTGTTGTATGGGGCTCAGTGATTTCTAATGGCAGCCCTGGCTACACCTATAAAGACGCAAATAGGCACAGTGTGCAAAGTACAATTTTCGGGCACTATTTGACTGCAAGTGCAGTTAGCGAAGTGTAATGTTAATTGCAGTCGCCATGTTTTTCCCACAATGCAGCATTTTTTCCAGAATTCCAGTGTCATTGCAGACACAAAAGGGGCAGTGTATCTGACACAATTCAGATTAAATTCTGACACAGTTGTTCAAGATTTGCCAAAATGTATGCAATTTTGACATGCACTTTGTTGCAAATGGGGCACAGCGGCACCAATATTTTTGGCATCATGTCTGGTCTCATCTCCAGTGATTGGCATGTAAATAATGTGTGCACCCTTTAAGCACATTTGTGCTGCAGTGATTGCCAAAAAGTGCTGCGAGAACCTTGGTCAGGAGGTGGTGGTGGTAGCTCCAGGGTTTCCCAGCAGCACCTGATTAAGAACAGAAAGTATAAAAGAACTGAGCAGCGCCAAGCACAACTATACGGAAGTGTGAAGAGAGCATTTTAACGCAGGTACAGGTATGAGACCGGTTATCCAGAATGCTCGGAAACCAGGGGTTTTTCCAGAAAATGGATCTTTTCATTATACTTCATACCTTAAGTCTGCTAGAAAATCATGTAAACATTTAAAAAAACCAATAGGCTGGTTTTGCTTCCAATAAGCAATTAGTTAGGATCAAGTACAAGGTACTGCTTTATTATTACAGAGAAAAATTAAATCATTTTTAAAAATCTCGATTATTTGGATAAAATGGAGTCTATGGGAAAAAGACTTTCCATAATTTGGAGCTTTTAGGATAACGGGTTTCCCGATAACGGATTCTATACATGTGTCTTTAATGCAAGTGATTTTACTCACAAGTTGCCCACTTTGGTTGCAGACGTAAATGAGCCCTGAAACCTTTCTTCAAAAAACACAGTAATCTAAATTGTTCATACAGACAATTACTTTCTTGAATTTTAACTAATACAGTATATATTCATTATAAATATTATATATTGTAAGGGGTTGGGTAGCTGGGATCAACTTTCTGGGGGTAAAGCAGCTCACGGCACAATCACAACTCAGGAAATTGTCGTTTCTTTGCAGCAGTTTTTTCACCTGCAGCACATAAACAAAATAAACAGTACAAAATAAAATCCTTGCCACTTAATGGGTTTCTAACACAGGTCAGTTTTCCTAACTAACCAGGAGGTGGCCTTTTGCCTGTCTCCCCAACACAGAGAACATTTAGGAAAAACCAAAATCCCAAACCTTGTGGTGATTTCAGTGAGCTCACACAGATAGCTTTTCTGTGTCTTTTCCCAGACTGAAGCTCAACACTCTGGCTTGAGCTGCCTTTTTAATTATCCACCTTAGATGCCTCAGGAAAACACAAAACACCTAGGCTGGACTAGCAGTCCCGGAACCACTTTGTTATGAACCTGGGGTCCATCCTGGACTTTCCCAGGTATCCTAGTGGTGACCTCACCATATATATATACATAGTGAATAAAGTACCCTCTCTTGTAAAATATGAGGGTATTAGAAGTTACAGAGGAGTTTCATATTTAATACACAAAAGCCATGAATATCTTGTAAATGATATAATTATAAACAGTGAGTAATGGTCATCAGTTATAAACGGTGAGTAGTGATGTCATTTCTGTCACATGACTCATAATAATAAATAAAGTACACCCTGTTGCAAAATATGAGGATATTAAAAATTACTTCGGAGTTCCATGACCTGTATAAAAACACTCGGCCTTTGGTCATGAAACTCCTTGGTAACTTATACTATCCTTATAGTTGGGATCAAGTACAATGCACTTTTTTATTATTACAGAGAAAAGGGAAATCATTTTTAAAAATATGAATTATTTAATAAAATGGAGTCTATGGGAGATGGTCTTCCCATAATTCAAATCTTTCTGTATATGGGGTTTTCGGATAACAGATGTGTATAGAAAACGGATCCGCACACACACTGGTTAATGCAGTCGGGGAGTATCCCCTTTTATTCAGCCACCAAACATTCAACGTTTTCGGGGGGGAACACACACCCTTCATCAGGATCAATTAGATGACATCCTTTAAAATGCTATTTTTATGTGTTTTTATTGTAATTATTAATAATAATAGTAATAATAATATTATTTTCTTGACATCCAAATTGTAAGAAGGCTTATAACAATCTCGAAGCCAGTGAAAACTACAGATCATTCTAGATCAAAGACTAATAGATTCTGTGAGTTTGTTGAAAGGCAAGGCACATTCACGCCTCCTCCTGAGTAGTGTCAATTTACTAAGCAAAACCAGTTTGTGACAAGTTCACGGGAGCCCATAAATATCATTTAAATATTTGCCTAGGGTAAATATTAACCTCAGAAGTCAGATCTAAATAAATTCATGTTATTACTGTATGAACCACCCTTTTTTTTATTAGCAGAGTACATGCAAATATAAGTGAAAGGTAAGAATCTGAAAGCAATGTGTGTCACACAGGTACATGTACTGTGCTGGTAAGTATTGTCTCTTCTTACCTCTAGCAAAAAAAAATAAGTGACAACTTTCTGACACATATACTGCTGACTATGAACAAAGGACCCTTTGTATACAATGGTGAGTTTGTATGGGAAACCAACATGGTTTAATATGTATATTTATTTTTGCAGCAATGGTTTCCTATAAGGCATGGTCTGGCAATCTCTAGACTCTGACAAATGACAGAGGGGCTGCTGAAAGATACCATAGACATTGAGTCGATTAGGTGAGGGGAAGGTTATTTGGGTCACTGTATGACCTGTTTCCTATACAACTTGGGATATTCCATTTGATTTAACATGCAATAAAAATAGTTTGCCAACAGAGCTTTGTGATTTGTGACTTTCTTGGATTGACACTGGCAGCCATTATTGACTTTTGAGGTGGAAAATCTAGAAAAGCCCCTCACTGAGAGAGGCTTCACCATCTGAGACGGGCTTCACCAACACCTTATGATATGTTAAGCTGAAACTATACTATTGTCTTTAGCTTCGTCATACCATCTTTTGGGACTGTCACATATCATATCAACAGTGATGTTTCCTATGGAAAAGAAAAGAGAACTTACATTTATATTTCTGCAGCATGACTTAAAGTCCAATTATGTAGAATTAAAGCGACTTTGGTTAAAATCTTCCTACAGTGCAATTAACGTTAATCAACTTTAATAGTTTCGCAGCAAGTCCAAGAGCGATCAAAAATTCAGAATCCACGAATCATTCTCTAATTACTGCATAAAATGTTAATAGAAATAATCTTCCATACCATAAAATATCAGTAAATTCAGCTGTGAATATCTCAGTGGGTACTGAATGCTTTGCAATGTCTCCCTAGCAGCAAAAATGAAATGAATCTTATTGACTGAATCACAGAGCTAAACCCACCTCATCTGCATGTCTACACACCGATCTCAGACATTACGCTCAATCTTTCATTTCAACTGCTGAATCAAGGATTTAAGTTGTAATAATTTATTATGGATAAAATAAAAAAAAGGAAAAATGAAAGAAAAATGGGAGGGGGAAACACATTAAAGCAGTCAACTTAAATTGGGAAACTCACTAATAATATATAGAAATAGACTGAATATAGGGAGTGTGTAGAAGGATGTTGTCACGGTTGGAACCCCTAATTCCAGAACCTATGCTAAGCACCCTGTTCTCGGCTCTTGCTTCCACCTTTAACAGACGCCTTTCACCTCGGGAGGAGCCCTCGGCTAATCAGATGCCGCCAGGTCTTATTAAGAGAGGTGCCAAGTGAAGGGTTCTGTACGAGCAAAGGGGCACGACGGTAAAGCAAAGTCTTTGGGCAGAAGGTCGCAGTACAAGGCGTAGACAAAAAGGCATAGTCAATCAGGCTAGGTCGAGGCAGGCAGAGTACAAGCAGAGTCAGACAGGCAATGGTCAAACCAGGAGATCAATCAGAGGGGATATGGATACAGAAGAGTCAGTTACCAGGCAGGGTCAGGATTCCAGAAGTCAGGATAGTCTTAAAACAGGCAGGGGTCACAACAGGTAATCAGATATCAGGAAACAGAAGCGTAATAGCACAGAAGCACCAGGAACTCACTAGGAGAAAACCTATAACATGCCAAGAATTACAAACAAAAATCCCTTTTATAGTGTTCGAATTTTCACGCCATTGCGTGCTGGTGTCAATACACCAGCGCAATTACGCCTATAAAACTACCAGAGGCGCACCGCGTGCGCACTAGGAAACCGGCGCATTGGAAGGAGAAGACAGGCGTGGCGGGCGTCCCTGCCGAGAGCGCGGCGGGCATCCCTGCTTGCCCACTAGACCACCAGGGTGAGTAGCCCTCACAGATGTAAACCAATGACTATCGACAGATATGAGAACCAAACCCAAAACATTTGATGTTGAGTACATTTTGAAGGAAATTTCCAAAATAGTTTAAGTCTCTTCTTCAAGTTTCAGGTGTATTATTTGAGGTAGCCATCCAAAGCCATTTTTTCTACACCATCAAAAAGCCTCATATGTTTATTTATATCATATGGGGTGCCTCAGTGAGTAGCACCCAAGAACTCAGTAGTCCTGGGGTCTTGAGTTTGCACCTGACCTTGGCACTTCGTGTCTGTGTGGGTTTCCTCTCACACTCCAAAATACAAAAAATACAGATGGGTTAATTGCTTCCTGATAAAATAATAACTGATCAGTGTGAATGTGATAGGGAATTACATGGTTTCATCCTGGGCACGATAGGTAAGAACCTACTGTATATGTTCTTTTTATTTGTGTGATATTTCTTCCACACTTACAGGCAGCTAAATTAGCTCCTTATTATATTAACCCCAATGTGTTGTGTGAATGGAAGATTAGATTGTAAGCTCCACTGGGACAGGCACTGTTGTCAATCAAGAGCATTTAACCCTGTAAAGTTGGCCATATGCAATATAGTAAGATTTTATCTTTGTCAGGTGACAAATCGTATTATTTAGCAATTGTTTTAATCACAGGATACAGGCATCCAGGAAGAACATTCAATGAGACATTTTAGAACAGGGGAATATATAGGGAAGCCACAGAATTTAGGATTCATTTATTATGCTATGGTTTTTGCACATTGCCCCTATTCCCTACCAACAGTTACATGTATTTGCATTTGAGGATGGCTCATGCCTGCCTAGAGCCTGAATTTGGCAGCAATGTATTCATGAGATGTGGGCTGAGAGAGGCACATAGGCATACTCCATCCCACTCCCTGCTTGCCCAATTCAGACATGCAAGTTAGTACTTATGAAAAAGAGGCCCTGTACTTACCACCTTCACATGGCCTTCCTATGCCTTGCACCCACCATTGTCGTACTCTGCACCTAACACCAGATTTTTAATCCATCACAGTTTGCAGATCGCAATTATGCTCTGGATGATAGTTCTCACTGAATGAGGTAGTGCAGTACTGCAGCAAATAAATCTCAAAATATTCAATCATTTCAAAATTAATTTCCACACAAATGCATTTGAGTCAAATGCACTGGGTGGGAGTTTTTTCAGCATTTTTGTTTTCATGCAAATGGTTTCATGAATCCATGCCTGATGAAAAAACTTCTCTCATCACTTCTGATACTTGCAGTTTTGTACTGGCATCAGGGGTTTTTGTAAATGACCACTCTTGTTTTTCTGCCAGTTTATGTCCATGTGTTCAGAACTTTAAGGGACAGAGTTGTGTTTTCCACAAAATATTCAAGTTTCGAGGGTATTTTTGAGTCAAAAATCTATTTTTCTGGTTCAAAAAACTAAAAATTTTCGGGGGGGGTTTTTTTAAAAAAAGATTTTTTTCGAGATTTATTATACCCCGAAGCTGGAAATAGCATGAATCTGAAAATACACCAGCTAGAACCTGTTGAGGTCATGTAAGTGTCAATGGCAGAGGTCCCTTGAACCATTTGAAAATGTAAATAGCCCTAATGATGTTCGAGTTTTTTTCAATGGGTTTTTGGGTTGTTAACACCGACTTCACTGATTCAATTTTTTTACATTCAAGTTTTTTCCTAAATTAGAAACCATTCGAGTTGTGAGTTCATTCGAGTTCATTTGAGGTCTAAACAATATCACATTTTTCCAAATATCTCTGATTAATTTACAGGTAAATATATGAATAAACATAACAGCTGGTTATAAGATCTATGGTCGTGTTTCCAACATTAACTTTATAATAATTAAACTTTAATACAACAGGATTTTCCCAATATCGGTCAGCAGGCAATACAAAATCTTACAGCGTATGGCTTCCTTCATGAAAACCTGATCCACTTACATGATTGGTAAATGTCTGGAAATTGTTTGTTAAAATGATCAGCTCCATATTTTATGATAATTACAGATTTGCAACTCGTCACTCATATTTTTGCACACTTGTATAGGTTCTGTGACAGATCTACATGTGTACGTGATACAGACTTCAGTTTCATTCCTTCAGGACTTGTTTACTCTGTGTCTGGAGTGTGTTGCTATGAAGAGAGCTCTTTACTTTACTCACAATCCATAACAAGGGGGCAATTGGACACCAATTGCAGTAAGTGAAAGGGCAGCCAGAGACATGCCAGCATAGAATTAAAGAGGAAGTGGAGAGCACTCCTCCTGTGCTATGCCTTTGTGAAGCCAAGAGGCAAAGAGCCTTTAATCCAACCACTGCACAATAATATTATGAATATGGACTGAAACCATTCATCGTTTTTTTCATTAGCACTAAACATTGTGGCCAAACAGACAGTTATTGAAAAGTAACCAATATTAGAAAGCAATTGACATTTGCAAAGGATTATGGGGTCCCCTTGCGCAGTTTTCGTAATCCTTACAATTTCTATGGTCTTAATTTGAAAGCAAAGCCAGGGATCAGTGGCTTCTTCTATCCTTGTCAGTTGAAGAGTAGATGAGAGAGCTGGACTGTGCAAGTGTTGACCTCTGCTTCTGAGCAGAGTTTTAACTGTGTGGAGCTTTGATTATAGATACAAAAGTCCTAAAACCCATGCCTTTAGCAGAGTTTTACCCCTCCCAATAATAAAATGTAGAGACCAATATGCCTTTGATGCTGACAGTTATTTTTACCTGAGACCAAGGACATGACCAAATTATAATTATAAAACCCCTAATGAGCCAATATTGTGGTATCCTTTGCCATTCCGGTAAGAATTAACAGCATCTTAAAACCTCTAGCAATTGTTAATCAGCGGAGTAGCCTGAGAATGTAGTGGGAATTCCTAGTTATGGCAGATATTTTACTAATATGTAACAGGAATAGCTAAATTTTAATAATTCACAACTTTTAGACGCATTTAGACAACATTTTAGAATGATGCCAGATATTTAAATAGTCGCTGAGCAAGCATTATTTTCTAAATACTTTAATTAGATATTTATTTTTTGAATTAAAATAAGAAGGTAAACTGAACTTGGAAATATATTGTTGGGGGAGGGCATAAATATTCTTGGTTTGTTTGCATAGTGCTTTGAGTTTATACCAATATGTTTATAGAGACTTATCTGAGGAAGTCTCTATGTTACACTCATGTAGTCTATATATCATCACAGGCAAAGTTGTACACACTTTAGAGAATGTCAAAATAGTATTCAATACTAATTTATTTTATAATGTGATATGCATATTTAGGTCATTTGGAAATCAAACTTTCATATATGATATTTCTTTGCACTAAAGTATGATAAGTTATCAGATGTAACTGATTATTGGGGGAAAAACTGGGACCATAAAACCAGTGAAATTGAAGTGAAGTGTTAGGAATTATTAAAGGCTATAAGGACTTTGTTTAAATTACAGACATATATAAAGGTATAAGGAAATCGATACGTAATGAAATAGAATACCACTGAAGTAGCAAGGGAGCACTAGGTTGAAAATACAAAGCACAATAGATCATTTTGTCACAGTAGAAAGGACAATGCTCTGGTATATTCTATGAGATTATCTCCTAAATTAAGTGAAAACGGAGGCACACTGAAGAAGTGGAAAAAAAATTAAAGGGAGGTAAGTTAGATGCAATGGGACAGATTCACTAAAGGACAAAGTGGCTAACGCCAGCGTCAATTCGCCAGCGTTGCAACCATCGCCAATTCACTAACAGGCGCAGGTGCCAATTCGCTAGCGAAAAAGTCGCTAGTGTTTGTTCGCACTCTATTGGCAGGTGACTTTTCGCTCTGGTGAAAGGTCGTTACTCAAATTCAGTGTGGATTTTACTGAACGTTACCTCTTTCTCCAGAGTTGACTTCGCCACCTCAGACCAGACAAAGTGCTAAAAAGAAGCTAGATCTTCCTCAATCTTCTGTCACTTACATCATATCCTTTGTGCCAAAAATACATTAAAGTTTCAAAAACGCTGGCGACTTTTCCTTTTTTGAAGCGGCATTGCCTGCAAATGTCCTAACAAACTTTTTTTGGCAAACCGGTTTTCTCCAGACATTTCCTAATATATGGAAAATTAATTTTACAGTGGGCTCATGTTTAGGGCATTATATAAATTCTCTTGTCTTTATTATGGTTCCCTGGACATTTTTAATAAAAAGTGGTAACTTCAACCATTTGCACCAACATTTATAATTAAGACCTCCATACAACTTTAAATTACCTGCAGTATGCAAATTGACCTAAGCGCAAGATCACTAGGGAATTTTCGCTAGGCACAAGAGAACACTAGTACATCTTCTCTATGAAATGCTCACACTGCTGAAAGTAACGCTAGTGAAAAGTCACCATTGTTCGGTGCCCAGGGCGCAACTTCCATATTAGTGATTTAGGGGCAGATGTATCAAGGGTCAAATATCGAGGGTTAATTAACCCTCGATATTCGACTGGCGAATTAAAATCCTTTGACTTCGAATATCGAAGTCGAAGGATTTTGCGCAATTCGTTCGATCGAACGATCGAAGGAATAATCTTTCGATCAAACGATTAAATCCTTCGAATCAAACGATTCGAAGGATTCTAATCCACCGATCGAAGGATTATCATTCGATCAGAAAATTGTTAGCAAGCCTATGGGGACCTTACCCATAGGCTAACATTGGCCTGGGTCGGTTTAAGGTGGCGAACTAGGGGGTCGATAGTACTTCGACTATCGAATGGTCGAATAGTCTAACGATTATCGAAGTCGAAGGTCGTAGTCGAAGGTCGAAGTAGCCAATTCGATGGTCGAAGTAGCCAAAAAAAACTTGGCCTCTCCAGAATGTCAGGGTACATAATTAAGTAACTCCAGCTCCAAAGGCTATGGGATAGAGGAAAATATCCAGAATGTCAGTGGCTCCATTCACCAGAAACACCATTGCCTCCACTGATCTTGGGGCAGTGATCGTCATCATCATCATTTATATATAGATCTGACAAGTTAAGCAGTGCTTTATTTTTTTTTACCTAAAAATCATCAAAACAGCAGCAAGTTACTTGCTATAAAGTAGCTTAAGTTATATACATAGTTAAAAAACGTAACTTCTTTCAAAGTGTCAGAGCCTTTACATTTGCAAATGTTATAAAAAGTTATATCACACTGGATGCATTTGTATTTTGGGTTTTTATTCCTCCTCAGGTACACCATTGTGAGCATAGGCAGGCCTGGAATGAGCTTTAGAATATGCCCTGGCATTTCAAGTAGACAGAGGTCCAAACAGTGTTCAGGGTTGGAGGTTAAGGTTGTTACAGACCCCTGAGATGATGATTCTTTAGCATGGAAGTCTGGGGAGGGGGGCTCTGATAACATCCTTGGTTATCTGCCAAATGTTCCTTGTACCATTTGAGGGTAAAGGTGGCCATACACAGGCTGATGGGCCGCGGGGCCCCCGAGGTTTGGACCCCAGTGGGCCCTCAATCGTCCAGTCCAACTCTGAGCATAACACCTGGTTAAAAAATATCATACTATTTTAACAGAAGATAATTGAGTTGCAGCAATGTAAGAGCCTAGATTCTTTGCCAAAACTATAGCCAATAATTCTCCTCAATAAGGCAAACTGTAATTCTCGCAACATTCAACCCGACCGGAATGTTATTAGTCTTTTTGACAGGTAGTAGCCATTTTGGAGCAATATGATGTGAATCATAACCATTGTGATTCAGACATAAAGTATAGCTTCTTTAATTTCTTCTTGATTTGTAACGTGTATATGTCTGCAGTGACCCTAGATTTATTACTTAAAAGTTTGGAAGAGAAGTTGAACAGAAAAGGTAAATAATTTCCATAACTAAAAAATTAATATAGGCCAAACGCAAAATCAGTTAGATTGCTACAGTCTAAAATATATGGATATCTTATTAGGAATAAATTAAAGGTGTTTTTTAAGACCAATGTATTCAAAAAAGTATATAATTTATTTATCAAACAGAATTCTTAAAAACTGGCCGGCCAGGAAACACAATAAATAGATAATCAGTAAAATTACATAAAAACAATTATCAAGTTACTCCAGGTGGGTAAACGCTCTTTTAAATTTTAATAATACAATATTTACTCCTTGGTTATGATAGGTGCTTGCCAAAATTATGAAATAGCAAGGAAGGCTGTGAGTTAAAGTTCTCCAACTTAGAAAAGTTTTTTTGTGTTTTGGGTGTGAGTTATAGTTCTCCAGTTCGGCAATTCGGTATAGGGTACAAGGTACTTCTCTCAGTGGATTTTCATGCTAATTTGTATAAGGCTGTAGATGAAAAACGGGTTTCCAAAGGGAATTTATGTGGCGTCCCCTACTCCTTTTTTTCCAGCTGTAAATGTCCCCCAAAATAATTGTATTGATCTCAACAGATCCTGTGTTCCGGTCTTTCCTCAAGGGCACAGCCGGGCATAGACTTTTAGTGATAACCAGCCTGTTCACGATTTCTCCACTTTGCAGGTACCTTTTTCCCAAAGATCCAAGATGGCGCCTGGTTCACTTCGGCGCGTGGGTTCCACTGCGGAGCGTAATTCTATGAATCTCCTCCTGATTTCCACTATTTTTCAGATTTTCGCGGTCTTCGTGATTTAACAGTTCATGAAGTACCGGGATACTGCCGACTTTCACGATTTTTCCGATATTGGGGTAAAAACACAAAATATAATGATCATATCTTATTAGGTAAACGTCTTATTTAATAAATGACAGTCCTGTACACAATCTAGGCTTTGGAGGTTGTGCATTACAAGGTTTATATGATACAAAATCAGGCACAATCTGTAGTCCCAGGTTGATATTCAGCTGACCTGATCTCACCTTTAACAAGGAATATTATAAAATGCATTTGCTGCAGGATGTATTGCAGTTGTTGTGTTCTTCTGTGTTATATGTTTCATTTGTGAAGATCAGGTCTGTGCTATTTATTATAAAGTAGTACTGCAGAGCTGTAATGATTCATATTCAATAGGATTCAATAAATCCTGCAGCCACAACTGATGTCTAGCTTCAACTCAGCTTTATTGCTTCAAACGAGCTCCAGCTATGACTGTGTGCATGTTCATTAGGTTCTCTTTTAGATAAACAGACTTTTGAAGGCAAAGGCAAGCCAAGAATGGCTCTAAAGGTGCACAAATGATGTCATTACATTTTATTCACAGATAAATATTATGTTGTGCAGATTTCTACTTTTAGGAAATATTGTCGTCATTGCTGTTTCAACTTGATAAACTTCATTTTTTTTCAAACAAACTAATTTTTAGTGGTTTTGTTTAATTGTGGTTTATACATTTAACCTGTGTTTAGTTTTTTTTTTTTCAAAAAGAGGAGTAAAAAGTTTGGACTTCCGCCCTTAACATTGAATTAAATTGTATTTCCCGTTATTATAACACATTAAGGGGCAGATTTATCAAGGGGCAGATAGTCAATTCGAATTTTTTGAATCCCCCTATTCAAATGTAAATTGCAATGTGAGATTTATCACACCTCGACAATGGAAGCAGTCCTAATTCGAATATTTGCCACCTAAAACCTGCCGAGTTCATGTACAAGTCAATGGCAGAGGTCCACTGAGCCATTTGGAGATATTAATAGCCTTCCTGACATTCAAGTTTTTTTTCAGGAGAAAAATATGATTCGTACTAATCAAATATGATCCAAATTAATTATTTATTTTTAGATTTTCCCGAAAATTTGGTTTGCAGGAAAAAATCTGAATTTCCACCCGAAAATTCAGATTTTGTATACATTTTTCCGCAAAAACTCCAATTTTGTATGCTTTTTTCCCGAAAACTCTGAAATCCACTAAGGTGGTTATTTACTAAACTCCAAAAGCAAAAATCCCCAAAAAAATTTGATTTTTTTTTTACATAAAATCTGACTTTTAACAAAAAATCTAAATTTTTTTCGGAATTTATTATACCCCGAGGATGGAAAAAGTCCAAATCAGAAAATCTGGCATCTCAGACCTGTTGAGGTTGCATATGTCAATTGGAGAAGTCCCAATGAGTTTTTGATGTGCGCTGGGTTTTGTGCAATACTCCGAAGATTTCAGAGTTTTCGGGAAAAAAGCATACAAAATCTGAGTTTTCGGGGGGAAAATCCCCAAAAAAGGTAAATCTGGATTTTTTCCCCGCAAACCACATTTCAGGGAAAATCTACTAATAAATAAGAAGAATAAACCTGTTGTAATCTGAGTTTTTGTTAGACTTTGATAAATAACCCCCTAAGTGTTTGTAGCACGAAACGCGTAAGGCTATGGACACAATAAACTGTTTCACTTTGATTCAACTGCCTGGTGGAAGATTGCCTTTATTTCAGTGTCTGCTCCAATGAATTTTTGGTTTGTCCACTCCCATGCTGAGAGCTCAGGGCGGTGCAGCTGGCCTCTTCCCTTATGTGGTAAGTAATCATCTTACTACCCCTCTTCAAAATTGAATAGGCCTGGATCATTGCTGGTATAGAGATACTGATTTTTCAGGCCAGTACAGTAAGTTAACAATATGAAATATGGCATTTCTAGGTTTAATCATTTTTAGGGTTTCATTTTTTATTAAGGCTACTTAAAAATCTCCAGGTCTCACAATGGCAAATCATGTTTTCCTTAGGCTTTAACATGTGCAACAATACCTTTGAATGAAAAGAAATGAAATGCCATGTTGTAAGCCGAATAATCATGTGTAGATCCTTCCGTCTGCATTTTCAGGCAATTCAACCAGCTCGCAACAGGTGATTGTAAAACTTTTCAATTCAAATGTGTTTTGCGTACTTTTGTCGCCTAAAGGAAGAGCAATTTCCACATGTACCATTGCCCTTCTGCTACATGTAAATATAAAGGTAGGGGAGTAATTTTAAGGTATTTTAAGAAGAGCATATGAAAGCCCAGCGCGATATAAAGCAATCATCTGGTGTGCTTTGATAAACACAGACTACCAGGCAGGTGATTGCAAGTGACTTTTAACATCAGAAGGGCATTCATTCATTTAGAATTAACTCAGGAATGAGAGGTACCTATGTAATATACACTGTATAACTATTACCAAAACAAGTGTGCCACAAGGCTACCAAACTTTAAATGCAGAGTTGTATGAATGTTACAAACAAAAATCTAAGTTTTCTTACTAATACAATTAGTATACACCTGTATTGTTATTGGGATACCTGGACAATTTTGTTTATAAAAACTTTATAGTTTTTCAAAGGCTATTGAAAAAACATTCTGCCACATCAATATTGGCTGCATAATGTATTTTGTGGGGGGAAAATTCCACCTTTCAAAGCCCTAGACTGATGTTATTAGCACCAACATCACTGCATGCGTCTCCCTTGATCCCTCTGCAGCTGGCCTGCAGCTCTCATTATCTCAGCTAAGCACTGGTGCTTCTTAAGTTCAATGTCAATAGCTAGTTAGAGGAGGGCGTATGGGTCAAGGGATTAGGACTCAGAGGTGTCCTTGGTGTTCAGGCTGCTTGATCTGCAGAATGCATCATCGGAATCAAAAAATCCCTCTATCTCTGGCAAGATCCGAACATAGAAATGTCATTTTGGGGGCTGTCAGCTTTCTGATAAGGAATGACATCAAAATTCAAGGATAAGTTGTGTTTGAGGAAGAGTATGTAAGTTGAAGATGAAGAACAGAACAGAATGTTGACAGAAGATTTCAAGTGAAAAAAAAAATAGTTATTAAAAATTTAATCTGTCTGCCTTTTACCTGTTTAATGTAGTCTCTGTGTGTCTCGGGAGCATTGGATTTGTAGAGACTGGACTGAAAATGGTATTTGCTGCACATGAGAAGTTTTTGCATTGAAATGAGTAGCTAATTCTTGTTTTAAGTTTTATGTTAATTTTTGGTAATTACATGACATGGTTTTTATTTATGATTTATCTATCTATCTTGTGTGTGCATACACTTAACCCCTTCTTTTTATAAATCAGGGGTATTATATTATAGTGTAAGTTTCATTTGTGGCCTATAATTACTGTATAACAGTATGCATTACATAAAAAGTTGGGAGTTTTTAGCAACATGCAACACTACATTTTTACTATGCAGAACAGTGTTTAGGTGTATACAGTTATTTAATCAAAATCTTGAAAGTATAGACTTTACAGCAGAGCCTTTGTTGTGCCAACGCACACAACATGTATTGGGGTTCTCGCCCTTTATCGAGTGTATAGCAAACAGCCTGTTTAAATTTAAAACGTTTTATTCAAAATGGACAAAGCAACTTCTAATTAAGATACAAAGTGGAAAGTGCATTCCCTGGCTGATTTCAGACCCCAACTGCAACCCAAATCTTCTTGTCTGCTCACATTGTGTTGGCTCCTGTGCAAACAGACTCGGCAGATTTCTGTGAAAAAACATAAGACTGCATTTCGAGCTGAAATCTGTAGAGTCTGTTCACGTCGGAGCAAACACAAGGCTTACGGCTACCAGCATGCCACCCAACCACACCTGCATTGGATGAGAAGCACTGGGAATTTATAGGAGATACAATCATTTTTTAAATTTCCCACTCCAATAACCAGTGCTCTGGATACAATTATGGATATTTGCTCATGTGCTCGACTGAAGGGGAGGGGACAGGGGCGACGTGCGGCAGTGGGCCTAGGGGTGCCTGCTATGTAAATCCGCTTTGGCTAGCAGTCAGGGACTGAAATAAGCCTATGGATTTCGGAAGGCTGATTTCTGCCCTGTCTGGCCCTAGCCTTAAAAATATATAGTCTATATGAAAATGCCAAATAATGAGTATTTATATTTAGAATATTACATGCAAGAATGGTGTGCATTTTCTGTAAAATGCAGAAGCATACTTACCAGAAATGTGGGATCCAAGAGCATCAGCCTCAGACCCTCTGAAGGGGATCAAAAACCTGTAAGGAAACAAAAAGGCCACAAGGTCACATGTGCCCTTCACCTTGTTTGTTTCCTGAATTCAAATACCATTTTTTATATAGGGTAAGTTGCTGTGCTCATTTGCATGATTGTAAGGTCTTGCAAGTAGGACCTTCTGATCCTATTTCTTACTCTATAACCTTTGTTTGTTAAATTATTGTTCATTTTAAATTATTGTAAAGTTGGCACTATAAAAATAAATAAATTATGATGATGACTTGCAATTATGTCAAAGGATATAGTTAATGGACCCTTATGTTATAATGAGTATCCAGACACCTGCCTCTCCAACATCTCATTTTGAAATCAAATCTCCACGCCTTTGCAAAGACTGTTAAGAATATTGTTGGCAATATTTGTTTAAATTCAGCCCCAAGAGCATTAGTTAGACCAGGGCTGCCCAACTGGTGACCTGCGGGCCGCATGCGGCCTGTGACCCCCCTTGTGTGGCCCCCCACATGAAAGTCTGCCTGCTGTGTCTGCTTACCATGTCTAAGATTTCAAATCCATCACTACAGAGAGCAATTGGCCCCTGCACTGTTTAAACCTCAATTACAGACTGTAATCCCCTGTGTTGTTCACACATGTAGTCCCCCCTGCATTGTTCACACCTGTAATACCTCTATTATTCACACCCCTAAAGATCTGTACTGTTCACACCTGAGACCCAAACTGAAACTACCCACATTGTTCACCTGTTCACACTCATACAAACTGCTGGAGGGATATCAACACTGTGTCTCATTGTATGTAGTACAGCATAGAGTGGTCCTAATAGGTTTCCCTGTCTCCTGCTCTGTTCTGCCTTCCATATGATCCCTGTGTGCCATACTCTACCTGCCCTATGCTCCCTGTGTGTGCCATACTCTGCCTGCCCTATGCTCCCTATGTGTGCCATACTCTGCCTGCACTATGCTCCCTGTGTGTGCCATACTACAATATGCCTGCCCTTTTCTCCTTGGGTGTGCCATACTCTACTTGCCCTATTCTCCTTGGGTGTGCTATAGTCTGCCTTCCCTATGCCCCCTGTGTGTGCCCTGCTCTGCCTATGGATCACAGCCTGGTATTTGTTTTGGGGTTTGTTAGCATTTGAAAATTAATGTTAGGGGCCCCTAAGGTGTTTAATCCTGTGCTGGGGGGGGGGGGGTGCTGTGTTATCCACATATGGATTTAAGGGTATGTCTTAATATGAATTAACTTTTTTCACATATGAGTGATGATTGATATCCCTGCAGTGAGCACCAAACATTTGGTTTTTTGGCGTTCTACCACAATTAATGTGGACATGGTCTTGTGTTAACATGGGTGTGGTATAAAAACAGGGAGCACATAAGTTTGACAGCACTGAGTTAGGCCATGCAGTAATGATGGGAGATTAGACTTGCAGACAGTGCTCCCATTTATCCAACAGGTTTTCTTTTCCTTCAGGGACAGGGACAGCCACTTTGTCTTGCATGGGGGCTTAATGAAGAACTTTCTACAGACTAATAAAGCAGTAAGTATGGCATTTTCAAGAATATCAATGTATGATTTAAGATATTCTATCACTGGATCCAGAGGTTCTAGTTCATACCATGAAAAACCACCCCAAACCATTATTTGCACGAACCAACTTTTCAGTCAGGATTTAGCATTCAGGCAAGTAAGATTCTTCTGGTATCCATCAAACCCAGATTTGTCCATCAGACTTCAAATGCTTATTCTTTCTAATCTGTATCTTTAACCTTGTCACTGAGGGGGTAAACAGATGCAGAAGTAATTTTGTTTTTACATATGATAACAAAACGTGATGGTTTAGAAGAAAAAAAATCCATTCAGGGAAGGTCTTTGTACATTGCCACTTCCAGTCAGGATCTGCACTGTGGCTTCTCCTTTATTGTTTATCTATGAATAGCCAAGGGGGGGATGTCCCATGTGTTTTACATGGGTAGGAGACTGAAGTCTTTGCATCACTGCTCTTAAATAATCCTGTTTCATTGCCCCATAATGCAAGTTTTAAAACCAACTGATAATTATATGATTAATAATAATGCATATACTATGTAAAGCACTGCAGAAAATATTGTAATAATAATGCTAGAATTATTGTGAAAAAATTATAGATAGAGAATATTTTGGCAAAGTGGTTTCTCAATTTATTTTTTACTTTTTGCAACATTGCATTCTGTTTGATGTAATTCCCTGCTTTATTATATCAAACATCAACATGTAAAACATGCATCTAAAACCCATTAAAAGCCAGAATATACAGAAAATAAGCAAAATGTGGATCTGTACATGTAACAAGCCCTGTGTCATTTCTCCTCAGACATATTACTTGTCTGGATGCTTTTTAGGAATTTATTACAAGGTGACTTCTGGAAAGGTTAATCTATTTTAATGGGGGGGTTGCTGTTTTTTTCCATAACTGTTTTAGGAGCTATGTAGTCAGCATTCAAGTTTTGAATACGCGTCCTACTATAGCCGGATGCAGTGAGAAAGATACTGCCTTACAAAATTGTCCCAATTGAAGGGCATGTAAGAGAAAGCCCATATTCTGCTCATGTGATTTTCATAATAATGACTTTGCAACTTGTGCACCATTTACTAATGAGAGAGCTTTTGACAGGCTTCACAATGCTGGAATTCTTGGAAAATGCACTGCATTTACCAACATGATAAATTGCAACCACATATATTGGCCCATTGTCTTTAGGTCCATGGCACACGTGGATACAAGTGATAGCAAATGAAACATCACTACTTACGTCCAGTTGCTTTCTATCCTTATTAACAAACAGTGCCAGTGATTGATTAGCATTTAAAGGTAATTAACACACTCTATGTGCTGGAACCCTTAATGCACTAATGCATGAGATGCAATTGTTTAAGGTATCTCATTCCCCTGTGACTGCAATTACACTGTAATCATGGCAATCGATACTGCATTGTGGGTATAAAAAACATGGTGATTGTACTCGAAATTGCACTTAGCCCACTTTACTTGAGATGCGAATGACCCCTTTTACATTTATTAGGTAGTAAACCAATGTACCTATAAGTATTGTTGTTGTTATGGTTATTATTTATAAAGTGTAAGTGCTGTACAAAAAAAAAAAAGCTAATTTGAGTATACACACACGAGGTTGCACACCATTGTACTAAAAGTCTAAACCATAGCGTTTATTTTTTAAGCATAAAAACAGCCAATGTAACTACAATTCCCAGAAGCTCACTTATAAGCCCTGTGGCGTCTCATGCGGTCGGGATTACGTCACCTTTGTGCGCAGTGGCGCGGCTTAAAAATGCTGCGTCTATACGCAGATGACAACGTTGGCGTGGCGGCCGGGCAGAAAAGCGCCTTTCAACCTTTCAACAGTACCCACCATTTTTGTAATGGGCTCAATTTGTATTACAGTGATCTTTCAATACACTATAAATGGAAGAATGGCATAAACATACAATGATATGGCATGATTTTGGGTATCTTTGAAGGAATAAAGCTAATTCATACATCAATAGACAAGTATTATAAACATCTCAAAGGGGTGACGCTAATTGAAAAACAAATGGAGATCAAATTCCTTGTTGAGACCTAATGGGCTCCAGGTTTTTTACCTATGTATCCACTGGACTTCTGTCTTTTTTAATAGGAGAACCCTATCACCTCCCCTTCGGGGCTGGGGAACATGCTGGATCCCCCGAAATTTCAAATCCTCCACTGTATGTCCTTTTTCTATGTAGTTTTTAGAGACTGGCAAAACACTATTATGAGTATTAACCATGGATCTATGTTGTAAAAATCTGTCCCTCACTTTTTGAATGGTTTCACCCACATAAACAAGATTACAAGGGCATATTAGCATATACACTATATAAATCGTATCACAGCTGTAATGACCTCAAATTTTAAACTCCCTATTCGTTGTTGGATTGATGAAAGTTGCTCCAGTTAGAACAAAACGGCATTGTGCACACCCCCTGCATTGAAACATGCCTTCCTTTGGGTGTCCCATGAAGGTGTATTCTCTAGGAAAAGGTGCTATTTCTGCCTGCGTGTTTTTTTTACCTATATTACATCCCTTTCTAAACAACATCACAGGCTTTTGTTCAAATTCTGAAATTTTGTGCTCCGCTGTCACACTGACGTTGTCACCTGTGTATAGACGCTGCGTTTTTACGCCGCGCCATTGCGCACAAAGGTGACATCATCCTGACCGCATGAGATACCACAGGGCTTAAGTGAGCTTCTGGGAATTGTAGTCTCAGCTCTACATGGAGATCAGCTTGAGAAAGGGAGCAGGAAGCACCCGAGACGTTGTATAGATCTCCACATGGATGATTATATTTAAGCTTACATTGGCTGTTTTTATGCTTACAAACTTTTAATACAATGGTGTGCGACCTCGCTGGACAATGTATATTTTGAGTGGAGTGACTCACCACATTTTGAGATAATGCACCCAGCACAAAAAAGTAGTCTGCACACACAGGACTCTTGAATAAAAAAAGGTAAAGTTTATAAGCAAGCCTAAATTTCTGCTAGATCTGATTAAATTTCTGCTAGATCTGATGAAGACTGGGTTTCCAACCAAATGTCAGCTTGGAAATACATTTCAGAAAAACTTGGTTAAACCTTATTAAATGAATGTATATCAAAGCATTTCATTACTTCTTAACACAGGGCACAGGATGTTTTCCTAGAATACAGTCAGCCATCACTTGTGCCATCTTTTGCTAGAAGAAACACCCCTGAATTCAGCTTGCAAAGTTCCCACTAAACGCTTGTTTTGAGAGTTTTTTGAACTTGACTCATTTGGGCTGCCTACAAACTCTGGTTCTCTTTATTTTCCCTTTTTCAATTCTCAGCATTTTCTTAAATTTCTCTTCCTATTATGGATAATTTAGTTTTGGTGTTGCTACAAATAGAATACTCAGCCTCTCACTGCTCTTACCTTCTTCCTTGATAAAATGCAGACTGTGAGGAGGAGGAGGGAGATGGGAAGCAGGAGCAAGTCTTCCACTGTGTTGGCTCTTGTAACTTGGAATATTTTCACAGCCAGAAATTGGCAGATGGTTTGAATAATCTCAGCTCTGCTGAAGTATGCCTCTGTCTGGACATTACATTGATTCATGCATGACATGGAACACATGGACTGAGCATGTGGCATACACATTACATGGAATCTGTGATTTTTCTTTCGTATCCAAGACTACCTCTTTGGAAAGTTTTCCCATAAGTGTACATAGTATGGACACTGTAAAACAGTTTAGAATTGAGACTGTTTACATTGAGGCTACAAAATGTGCATGAAATTTCTACTTTGTTGTAAACATTACACTTTTATAGCAAATGTTCATTAGGCGTGCAAACTTCTGGCCAGATGGTTAATTCAGTTACTACAGGGTTATTATTATTATAATATGCATTTATAATACACCAACATATTCCACAGCGTTGTGCACTAAATTGGTGTTTAGATTAATAAAGGAGAACACACAAAAAACACAAATAACCAATACAAGAGATAAAGAGGGTTCTGCCCAAAAAAAGCTTAAAATCTAAAAGTTCATTACATTTGGGATAGACTTGGGCATTATTATATTTGTTAGTGTCTATTAGTTTCAGTATGTCCATAATACTATCTAACTTTCAAATGGTCCTTATGTTATTCAAGCCCTCTCTTGGTGGAGCACTCTAAAATCTATAATCTTCAATGCCACTATATGGTACCTCAAAGCAGTGTTAGTGTGAGTAGGCTTGGACTCTTTGAGTGGTTATGTTGGAGTATTTATAATAAGATGACAACTGGGAATCAGGACAGTGTATTAAAAATGGAAAGTTGCAGGTCTGTCAGCGAGTTTGGCAAAAGCGGAAATCTAAGGGCTGGAGTTAGGTGTATGCCTTATACCACAGCTGCTGTGTATACTCAGAGACAAGTGACACAGCTGGAAAGGGCCAGTGAAAAACAAAGGAAATGACAAAGTGTTTTGCTAAAGCGTGGAAAGAGGATAAATCTGAGAGATGAAAGGGCACAGCTTCCGCAGGCCAGGGGTGCTACACACAGCGGCCATCAGAGCGTTCAGCAAACCAAGCTCCAAAAAAGTACAAAGGACCTTTAGTGCGAGCTAATGAGGCGCATCTAATTATATTTAAGAAAGTACAGCAAGACTTACTTAGGAATCCAACCCTCCCCACTTCTCCTGCTATGGAGTTGGCATTCCACAACTCTGTATCCTGTGGGGGGTGCTTGAGGGCAGACGTCTCTGAGCTCTTTTTTCCCATCACTAGGAAACCTTAAAAGTATATTTAGTATTTCTAAATATTGTGATTCTTACTTTATCCACTTTACAACTGCGTTACTATGGTATCTTCTTTGCTAGCTGCGTGTGTGCTAAAATTGGAGGTCCCATGAGATTGACTTTCTGTCTCTTGACTCACTTGACTGCCCACTGGGTTTACTGTACTTTCCTTTCTCTTTCTTCTACTGTTTGCCATTGGTCCTGTCACCTGCTACCCTTCTAATCATACTATTGAAACATTGCTCCTGTTAGGTCTCCGATAAAGGCCAGAGAAAAATATTACAGGACATCTGTCACAAGTACTTTACTAGTAGTCCTGCTCCCCAACATGTGTTTTTGATTTGCTTACTCCAAGATGGTCCTAGTTATATGTGCTTTGGCAGCAGGCCCTGCTTGGCATAGTGCCTGTCCCTGTCTCTTTGTCTCAGTCACTTACAGCATATCTTCTCTCAATGAGAAAACCAGCTTTAGAGAACAGTACATTTGCAGAGTAGCTCTATGCCCTGTGCATCTTGCATCCTGGAAGTGGTCCCCCCGACCCCACCCCAAACACACCCCAGCAATAAAGCAATGAAAGGGCTGCCCACAGCTGAGGGCAAGTTAAACACAAAAGCAGTGGAAATTAAAACAAATTGCCCTATTACAATCTTCTTGTTGCTATAAATACTAAGTAGCTAAACTGAACTGAGGGACAGTGGCATGGGAAAATTCTCCCTGGAAACTTGCTTGTGTCAGATACATGTAGCCAGAAAGCTTGGGAAGAGACAGAGGCAAGGGAGGGGGCAAGAGTATGTAAATATCAAAGGAAAAACTAATTAATCAGAGTGAGAAACAGAGACTAAATAAAATAAATATGACGATAAACCCAGTTTGAAAGTCATATGTTACCAGTGTCCCTTAATAAATATGTGCATGCATTAAAATGCAGGTCATAGCAAATATATATATATATATATATATATATATATATATATATATATATATATATATATATATATATATATATATATATATATATATATATATGGAGCTTGAACTTTTTGGGATAGGACATATTAAAACATTCCACTACTCTGTTTAAAGTGGACCTGTCACCCAGACATAAAAAGCTGTAAACTCATTTCAAAATCTCAGCTGTATGCTTTAGGCTTAAAGGTGGGGCAAGCAATTACTTTCACTTTCCATTCAACAATTCCTAGATCTCACTGCTCTCCCCACATTCCCCCAGTTCTCTTAACCATTTAATTGTGTAACCAGGGCATGGGGATGGACATCAGGTCCCCCATTCTGGTGTACAAACAAGATTCTGAGATGATGCACGGCTTGCCTTAATTATAGTGTCCACAAAATGGCTCCTGCCTGCTTGAGTTCCCAGACTGATGGAAACAAGATTCAAATAATTTATACAGTGTAAGTAAAGTTAATTTTGATTGACTAACATGATAAAATGGGATTTGGAATAATTTTATTGGGTGACGGGTCCCCTTTAATAACAATAACAACAGAGCATAAAAGGGAGTGCATGGAAATGAATTCCCCACTGTACATCCAACATGTCTGAAAGGATTCATATCTTCTGCCAGTAAAAGGCAAAGAATATGAAGCAGATTGAAAGAATTGAAGCTGAACTTTATACCTGACCAGATATATGTGTGTATGTGCGTGTTTACTGGAGTTTATAGTTAATCATAAGAACGTTCCCATGGACTTTTGTTGTTTCCCCTACTCACTTTCTACAGCTTTGTTAGCAATACGTAAAAGTACATTTAAGCAAATGGATAAACAGAAGTATCTCTCATGCTGCAAGACTAGGGAAAAGCTGTGGGCTTATGCTTGGTGTTTTGCTCACAAGGCTTCAGAAAAGCTTTGACAGAATTACACACATTAGATCTTTTATTTCCTCTCTCAGAGGACATAGTTGTTATTTTTTCCCCCCAATGTGCTGTAATTAAGTTTGACATAAGCACATGGATTAAATATGTGGGCTGATGACAGAGGGCGGCTCCTTTTCTTTTTTCTGCACCCATATGGAGAATGTAAAAAAATAATGTGTAAACTTCAGGAAAATGAAGGGCTGCTGAGCGGTGGCCTCATTAGTGACAGAGCTGCTTATTTTACTGCAGTTTTGTGTTAATCATTCAACTGCCGTAGCACCGGCAGCAAAGCTGCTCTGCATACTGTATTACAAAAATCACCCATAAAAACTACTACCATTCTGTGATATCAAATCCTTTCAGTTTTCATTAACTATGCTGTGCAAATTCTAAAGCTACATTAGGCCTTCAGTTTGCATCACTATCTTCACGATAGTGAAAGCATGTTGTATGCATGAATATATTTATATACAGTATATATTTGGTTTTTCATTTATATTGAAGTACTTGAATCCACAGCACTCTACTGTTCAACCCATAGTTAAACCCTTTAGGTGTTGTAGATCATAGAGTCTAGGGCTCAAGATTCTACATTCCCATGTTGTTGTTTTTTTATCCTTGTGGAAATTTGGTGGACCTTTTTGTGGACACCAGAACTTACATGGGAAATAGAAGATACAGATAGCAATGTAATATATATAATATATAGCAGAATATATTCAGTTCATGATTAAGTATCAAGTGTTAAAGGAGAACTAAAGCATCATAAAGAAGTAGGCTAGTAATGGTGCTCATTACAGGGCTCATTTACATTCATAGACGCAGTGGCCAACTTTCCCTGCAGTAAAACCATTTTTATTAATTTGTTAATTGTGTCCAAATGTACCATTCGCACTTCCAAATAGTTGTGCTTGGCTTAGCTCAGTCCTTCCTGCCTTCCATTTTGAAACAAGCGTTGCTGTGCCTATTAATACATGGAGCTCAGGTAAACCTAGAGTTACTGCCTGGCCAGGACGTAGTGGTAACTTCAGGGTTCCCTAACTACCCTGTGTCAATTTCCATAAAAAAGATAAGGCATAGACATCAGGTGCATGCTAAACACTGGAAATGACTCTAGGCAGATTTGAATAAATATCCGGTGCAATTGTGTCCGATTTGCAGCAAAGTGCACATGTAGTCAGGGGCGTAACTACCGGGGGAGCAGGGGGTGCGACTGGGCCAGGGCCCGCACCCCCGCAGGGCCCCCCCGGCGCTGCAGCCGGCTGGATTCGCAGAGAAAATCCAGAGCCGCAGAGATAAATCACAAGGACGAGGGTGGGAGCGGGCCCGGCTGCACGGCCCGCCCCCACCTAGTTCCGTTACTGCATGTAGTTGCATCTATCTTGACAAGTTGGATGCAATTGTGGTAGATGCAGTACAGTACAATCAGGCAGTGGAATATGATTACAAAAGGCCTCAATAGAAAGATAAATAATAAAAAATTAACAATAAAACTGTAGTTTCACAGGACAATAGTTTTGGCTGCCATTTTAAATCTGGAAAGAAAAAGGAGAAAAAGGCATATAATTAAAAAAAAATGAAAACTCGCTGAAATTTGCTAAGAATTGGCCATTCCATGGCATACTAAAAGTAAACTTTCAGTAAACCAGTTCATTCTCCATTGAAATTGTAGCACTGTAGCATCAGCTTCTATGAAATATGAACCTCATTTTCTGCTTGATTGTATGAGACAACCCCTAAGCTTAGCTTTCCAGCAAATGCTCAAACTATTACTAAGCATTCTAATGATACCCCTAAATGTTTGAATGCAAAGGTTGCCTGAACTCAAAAGTTTTAAAGATCTTATAGATAGATCTCTTAAAGGATATTTTATTTTAAAAAAATGTGAAATCTGGAATACAAAGTTGAATAGTGCCAAATAGTTCTGGGATTGTAAGAATATGGTAGAATTTGTCTATGAGAATAAGAGAATATGCAAAAGTTGGTGAAAAGGGGTAGGTTATTTTCACACAATTTCTCACATTTAATACATTCCTTGATACATTTCTCAGCAGCATCAGCTTTATTACCTACTGAACATGAGCTATACAAATGTTTACAACAGAGCATCAATTTGATACTTTATCCAGAATGCTCGGGACCTGGGGTTTTCTGGACAATGGATCTTTGGATCTTCATACCGTAAGTCTACTAGAAAATCATGTTAACATTGCATAAACCCAATAGGCTGGGTTTGCTTCTAAGGATTCATTTTATCTTAGTTTGGATCAAGTACAAGGGTACTGTTTTATTATTACATATTTTAAAAAATCTAATAATTGGATAAAATGGAGTCTATGGGAGATGGCCTTTCCGTAATTGTGAGCTTTCTGGATAATGGGTTCACATACCTGTATATTTGTTCATAATCTAGTTAATTAGTTAGTTAATTACCTTATGCTGCTGAGAAATGTATCAACTAGTGTACCTTGTTTTGAAGAGATCAGCATCAAGAAGAAGAAAACTTATTAACAATCAATAATGAAAATTAATGTGGACTTGGCAAGGAGTCATAAGAGGAACGGGAGGAAAAAATTATGTGATCATATGAGTATAACAAAAGTATTGCAAATGTGAGTAGAAATGTATGATAGTGTAACCTTTAAGCGTGACAGTATTATGTATTTGTTCTTGACATTGGGAATCAATTAATAAGGAAGTAGAAAAGGAACACAGGTGAGGAGACTGAGTCTGGGAATAGCATTCAGTATAGACTTGAGTGGAGAAAGGACCTTATTGTGAAGGCTACTTATTAGATCACTTTAGTAACTGACTTAAAGGGGACCTGTCACCCTAAGAAATAATTTCAAATTCTTTTCTATCACGTAAGTTGAGCAAAATAAACTTTACTTACACTGTATTTATTATTTAAATTTTGTTTCCTTCTGTTTTGGAATTATACAATCACAGCAAGCAGGCAGCTGCCATTTTGTGGACACGGTTATTAAGGGAAATTGTGTATCACCCCAAAAATCTTGTGTATGAACCAGAATGAGGGACCTAATGTCCATGTGCAGTGCCCTACACAATTATAGAGCCTGAGAAAGGAAGGGGGAATGTGAGGAGAGCAGTGACATCTATAAAGTGCTGAATGGAAAGTGAAAGTAATTGACTGCCCCTCCTCTATGCCACGGGCATAGAGGCGGGGCAGGTAATATTTGATTGACAGTTTAGATATTTAAACACCTTTATAACAGGTATGGATATGTTAATGAAAAAAAAAATTGGGGTTCCATATTTAATTTGGAAAGGACTTTCATTATGCAGTTTTTTATGTGTAGGTGACAGGTCCACTTTAAAGAGGCTTTGATAGTTACAGACATGTTTCATATGAATCTTTGAAGGTTACCTGAGAGTTCTTTTTGTTTATTGCATGCTGTGATACAATGTCTGCCTACTACTTCTGTCTGCATGAAAACAACTAGTGGCAGACAGGGTTCCTCTGTGCCTTGAGTTAAAGGGCCACTAACACCATGAAGTGCAAATATTTTATTTACAATTAAAGGTTATATTTGTTTGTCCTGCATAAGACAATACATTGTTTTTTGGCACCAATGTTCTGGTTTTCTATGAAAAATGTTTTCACCCTATTGGGGTATACAGAGACATGAGTGACACTTGACCCTATTTATCTCGACCCAGTGCTAAAACCATTGTATTTTAATCAAGGTTTTTTGTTTTCTGCTCAGCTAATGTGATCCCTACAGCCCTATTAGAACTTGAATGGAAGAACCTATGGTTACATAGAAGTTTGTTTATATTAACTATAGTAGAGCTTTTGAAGTGAATGCAATTTTGTATCAGTGCTGGGTAACCGTACATTATATTCAAATGCATACTAAACCATGTATTATATTTTGGTGTTACTGGCCTCTTTTATAAGGGAAGAGTAATTGAATGACATGGCAGCTATCACAAGCTATTAGAGCTTCAAGTAGTGATGTCATAACATTGTTAAGTGAACAGTTCATGTATAATTTATTCTTCCTATACTGTTTTTAAATCAGAACATTGGTTTAGATATGTCACAGTCACTTAAAATAGGAGCGAATAAATTGCTTAATCTGCATTCTGGTAACATTTGGTATGCGAATGAGACCTTTATAATGTTGTGTCAGTGTCTCATTAAAGTTAACTTTGTAATCCAAAATGGCAAACTACACTATTACATTTACTTTAAATGGCAGAATAGAATTTGCAACCTATTGGCTGTTGAGAAGTTTTGTTGGACTTTGGTCTTTATACACTATAATCATAAAGCTGTTTTTAAAAAAAAAAACCAACTACCCTGAACTACCCTATTAATCCAGGCAGGTACGATTTAAATGTTCTCTTAGGACAATATTTATAGGGACTTTTTCCTGGAAGGGATAGCTATTTTACAATCTCCCTACACATGCCAATACTCTCCTGCAGCCTCTAACTAACATTCAGCTTTGCTAGCAATTGTCTACTGAGCCCATATTTATTGTACACAGTTATGGGACTTGTTATCCAGAATGCTCAGGACCTGCCTTTTTTTGGATAAGGGGTCTTTCTAAGGGATCTTTCCATCATTTGGGTCTTCATACCTTAAGGGGCACATTTACTTAGGGTCGAATATCAAGGGTTAATTAACCCTCGATATTCGACTGTCGAAGTTAAATCCTTCGACTTCGAATATCGAAGTCGAAGGATTTACCGCAATTCGTTCGAATCGAACGAACGATTCGAAGGATTTTAATCCATTGATTGAACGAAGTTCCTTCGATCAAAAAAAGCTTAGAAAGCCTATGTGGACCTTCCCCATAGGCTAACATTGAGGTTCGGAAGGTTTTAGGTGGCGAAATAGGGGGTCGAAGTTTTTTTAAAGAGACAGTACTTTGACTATCAAATGGTCAAATGATTTTTAGTTTGAATCGTTCGATTCAAAGTCGAAGTCGTAGTCGAAGTAGCTAATTCGATGGTCGAAATTCGAAGTATTTTTTATTCTATTCCTTCACTCGAGCTAAGTAAATGTGCCCCTATGTCTACTAAAAATCATATAAACAGTAATTAAACCAAAAAGGATTGGTTTGCCTCCATTAAGAATTAATTATATCTTAGTTAGGGTCAAGTATGTATGTATGTATGAATGTATAACCTTATTCGTAAAGCTCTGTTAAGGAGCCGCAGCACTGTATAGTGCATAAAAGTACAATATATATATAAAGTATACACAGGGAAGACAAATCACATAATAAATATATACAGAATCATATCAGGACAAAGAGCTATGTGCTATGTCCGAAGAGACGTAGTGGGAAGGAGGTCCTTGCCCCATAGAACTTACAGTCTAATTGTAAATTACAAGATACTGTTTTATTATTACGGATAATGGATCCCATGCCTGTACTACCATTAGGTATAAGGTATGACCAAGCATTTAGATTTGTGGTACCCTATCAAAGAGACTTACATAGAGACCCGTTACCTGTGGTTATTTTTTACCAGTTTCTAAAAGTTGCTCCTAATCAGCCTTTAAGATACTTTCACCTGGAGACAAACTAATAGATTTTACCTACCACCCCCAACAGTAATGAAAGTGTTAAACAGCAGATTTCTTTATCCTTTCATTTTCCTAAACCCTAAGATGCAGTTCACACTAATCCTGATTTATTTTGGATTTATCTGTGTTATTAATTCTGGTGATGGATGTTGCATAGTGCAGGGGAGGGTGACAGTGTGAAGTTTGGACACTGTTATTTCTTCCGCTCCCCTTAACCTGCTGAACACATGCCGTTTGCTACACAAAGGATTTCTCAGGATGAGCTGACTGCAATAATTTGATGTGTTTTGTTTCCCATAAATATCTTGTCATATCTCTCTTGCACTAATCTGGATTTAATGTGGATTTAAATATTAACAATGCAAAATAATTTGGGTTAAAAATAATCTCTCTGGATAAAGTAGGGGATAAAATACCAAACATTATCTGTTTTGAGAGTACAGGGGTATATTTACATATGCAAATCAATAAGAAATTTGCATATGTAAGGACCTTGCTGTTTCAATCTTTAGCATGTTGTCCTACAAGGCATAAAGTATAGTATGAATAAATATAGTATGTATAGTATGAAAGAAACACCTTAAAACTTGGAAATGGACCCCCTACTCTAACATTTTGGATTTTTCTCATTTGATCTTATAAATGTTGTGTTTTTTTGCTTCTGTGATAATTTCTCAGCGCACCAACACCTGAGAAAAAAGTTCTTTGAATATGCCTTTCCAGTAGGGTTCCTTTGGAAGCACAACTTGGGAAAGCTCAAGTAAATCCACTTAAATTTATCTGCAGCACTTGTGTTTACTCAGAAGCTAACGAGGATAAAATACTAGTGCAGGTTAATAACATAAAATATAAGAATGAGACCATCCTGAATGAATTAATTAATATTAGAATAAAATATAGGAAATAAATGTTGATCATTTTAGAAGAGATGTAGGGTCTGGTTACTGATCAGTTTGGCAGAAAGATTACCTTTTTCCATTGTTAATTTTTTGCAGCAGCAGAAGCATCTTTACAAAGAAAGGTACTATGGTCAGTTGTGGTTTAGGGGGTTTCTGAAGTGTATGTTGTAATATCTGGTTGTTTTTGTTTGCTATTTTGTACTTCTTATTCTGTTCTTCTTTTGCTCTAGAATGAATGGTTTTAGTGCTTGCCATGCGAAAGACAATTAAACAAAAACTATATTTATTTATTTCCTAATAAATATTTTGCTCAAACTCATATTTATATACATTATAGGTGCCTATATCAAAATTCAATCTTTTTGCACAAAAAAAAAATTATCCTCCCCAGCCACCACCAGGGTCCGGGCATGAAGCACCCGGACCTAAGATACTTAATGGTGAGCAGCGCGCAGGTTTTAACGGCCATTAAAAATTGGAGTTGGATCCCATATTATGTGTATATATAGTCACCGTGAAGCCTGGGAGTAACACTGGGCATATATGCTCTGTTGCATGAGGTAGAAAGTCTGCCATGATTAAACCAGAAGTTCTGAGGCTTAGGACTGTTTCAGCCCAGAAAGGTTAGTTGATTTTAAAATGAAATATGGGGAGCATACAAGTGTATTCTCTTTCTGGGAGAACTGTGCTAACAGCTGGAAGAAAGCAGCTGCTTCCCTCCAACCCATCACAGATTTTTAAGTCCCCTAGATATCAGGGGTTGTTTAATACCTCAAGTTCAGTAAGGCGAAAAAAGTCCAAACACTGTTACAAAGAGTTTATTGATGTTGAATGGGCTGTAGTGCAAATGGGGAGGTATTTATCAAGTGAAAAAAAGGGCAGTCAATAAATTGCTTGGTAGGGTCAGTCAATGAATACTTCTACTGTGTTACCATTTCAGAAGTGCTTCTGCTACAGCCATCAATGAGTCTTTATCTGTTATCATCCAATTCCATCAGCTGTTAAGACTGGCAGTTTTCCAATAATTCTGGCTACCTTCTTCCCTGGGGTGAGTTCAGAAACAACAGCAGAAGGTGGACATCATGCCTAACTGCACAAATGTGACAACAGTGTTAGCTCAGACTGTTTGCAAGTGGCTACATGCTGATCTCTGACCTTGGTACTGACCTGTGGATTGCCCAGCAGGTTAGAGGGTAGAAGTCATTCAAGTAGTTTGTATTTTACACACTATTTAAAGGGCCACGTGTGTACACAGCTACTTTAATGAAAATACAGTTGATATCTTAAAATGGGCATGACCGTGGGCTCATAAAATGTAATATAAAGTTACCATATGAATAAAATTGAACCAGATATATTCTGTGTATGGAATTAAAATCACCTTTTTTCTTTTATTTACTAGAAAAACAAAAAAATGTATTTGTCAATGGGTTTCCAAATGGGTTGGGGAAGAAATTGTAATCTATCAAGGGTTGAATTTCGAATTGAAAAAACGTTGAAATTCGAATTCAAAAAGACCAACCAAAATTAAGTTGAGTTTTTTTTTTTATGGTCGAATAGATCAGTTTTCGATCTAATAGGTCCGTATTCGGCCAAATTCGAATCATATCAATTGAGGATCGAATTCGATTTGAAGTTTTTCCCAAAAAAACTTTGATCTTTCAAAGTCCACCAATTGACTCCAAATAGGTTCTAGGAGGTCCCCATAGGCTAAAACAGCAATTCAACAGAGTTTAGATTACGAATGGTCAAAGTCAAATTTTTAAAGAGACAGTACATGATAAACTTCGATATTATAATTTTTTTCAAATCCAAATCGAATTTGGACTATTCCCTAGTTGAAGTACACAAAAAATAGCTCGAAATTAGAATTTTTTTCATTTGAAAATTCACCTCGACCTTTGATAAATATGCCCCTACATGATAAATTTCGATATTCTAATTTTCTGTAAATTTTAATCGATTTTGGACTATTGCCTAGTCTAAGTACACAAAAATAGCTCCAAATTCGAATTTTTCAATTCAAAAATTCACCTCGACCTCTGATAAATCTGTCCCTTAACATACAGCCTTTAGAGGGGGCCTGGAGATTAAAACACACATGGGCTATACTTGTTTATATTTACTTCCACTTATGTGTACCCACAAATTCTAACAAAAAATCAATAAAAACATTGAAATATAAGAATTTCAAAAAAAAATGCAGCCTACAATTTTTTTACAGTCCATGGCCTCCAAAAATTGAAGAGGAACGATCACAACACTGTACAGAAGTTATATGACAACAAGAAGTACATGCAAACATTTTCCTTACATTTGGACATAACAATGCTTCGCATTTTCTTTAATGTATAGTTCATCCCTATCTTCATATTCATCTTTCTGTCCCCTAGTATTCTCTGTAAATATTCAATTCAATCTCCCTAATTCTTCAAGCTGGGTGTGAATAAAGATTCAAGTGATTTCTGTGTTTTGCTGAATCAGACCTAACCCAATGACTCTCACTTACCTAACTTAAGTCTCTGCTTGTCTGACTCTCACTACCTCAGGGTTTAAGATCTTCTTGTCAATACAAACATATCTTTTTTTTATAAACCCTTACATAGCTTTTACCAAATTGATTCACCTCTAAGGAGTTACAGTTTATGTAAGAAATATGTTACTGCCCAGCCAGTAGATTTTCTAGGCCTCTTATAAGTTGTTCTATGTAAGTACTGTATGTATTTACCTGGTAGGGAAAGACACAAAATCTACCTATATTGTAGAACTACTCTTTCCAGTATCCCAATTGTTGTGAGTGGTATTTTGCCAAAGATTAATCAGTGTGATATGAATATGCCTTTGCCTCTAGGAAAAATACTCCAATAATCACATTAACATATATTTACATACTTATACAGTAAGAACATCATATCAGTTGACAAGCACGATGATAGTATTCGTGGTTCTAGGACCTGGAGAACATGCCATCATAATAGAAAATATGAAACAAAATAGACTCTATTTAAATCAGTGTTGTACAAGATAATATGGTGATCAGGTTAGACAGAAATAAATCTATCCTATATAAGCCAGTTTAGTGGAGAAAATGCTTGAAGATATATTCCTAACTGAGCCAGTGATTCGGGACAGCCCTAAATTCCATTGTTCATTGGCAGTAGTGAAATAAGCAATATTAATTGGAGAGCACTACCAATTCCAAAGTTTTAAACATTTTGCCATTAATAAAAGACAAAATGATGAATATGTAAATAGTATGCAAATAATATTTTGTAATCATAATATGGTAAATGACGCATAGTGACATGACCTTTGCCATGAGTTCTTCTGTGCTGGGTGGACTGATAGTTGCTGCCCCTCTATAGCCTCTTCTTCCATATGTGTATGTCTAATAGCTAGGACCAAACTCCATTATAGAGCCAACTCCCTCCAAGCTTAATTGCCAATAATGTTGTCATTCTCTTGGCTGTAGAAAGGGAAGATCAAGTTTTGTATGGATCAAGCTGTAGGTCAGGTGCTTGTTGTGAGTAAAAAAGGGGGAAGTATTCAAGTTTATGAGGTGAGGGTATGAGTCGTGTCAATCTATTGTGCAATGGCCACGTGTCCATGGAGCACACCAGATCACAGAACTCTCTATGTTGGCATATTTATAGGCAGGATTTTCATACTATAATTATTGTGAGGCCATATAAACCTACTTTTATTAAAAAAAAATTATATTTAAATGAAATGTTGCACGTACCCCTGCGTGCAACATTTATTCAAGATGTAAGTCTGTAAAATATCTTAAAAGGCATGTGTCTAAGGCAATGTACATACAAGCAATGTATTCCAAAATTTTGCACATGCCATTGTTGTGTATTTGCATAAGCTGTGTTAAGTTTTATAAAGTTAATTACCTTTGAAGGATGTTAGAATGTTGCAGCCTTGGGAATAGTGGGAGGAGACTGGGAAGCTAGTCTCTCTCTCTCTCTCTCTCTCTCTCTCTCTCTCTCTCTCTCTGTGAAATAAAGATGGTGAACTGATAACAGCCTGTCTGCATTACTGTGATATAACAGGCATGAGCGAATTTTGGAACATGCAATTATGGCATGTTACTATAGTTCTAGGATTTGTATTTAGAAAAAGTTTAAATGGGTTGTTTACCTTTAATTTAACTTTTAATATGATCTAGAGAGTGATATTCTGAGATATTTGAGACAGGCCATGACCAGAGAAATGTATTACATAAAATAGCATTATCTAGACCTCACAACAATCTTTTATGGAATATGGTGATTGTTTAAGGCCTGACCTGGTCATGTCTAGTTACACACATTTTTATTTATTAGTTAGTACTATGATGTTTACAAACATTGATGTCGCATGTAGCCCGAACTACTATGGATCCCATTGACTTGAATAGGAAATGCATTAAAGTGCAGGTACTGGCAGTTTTCAGCATGACAAGGTTCCAGTGTTTTGGGACTGAAAACTGCAATTCCTGGCACTTTCATGCTTTTCTCACTTATTTTTGGTATTTTCAGTCATAGCTGTTTCGCTGGGTTATGCTGGGTCATACACAGAAAGTTAACACAGTAACAAGGGGAAATACACGAGCAAGGTCAGACAGGCCAGTATTCAAAAGCACTAGCTGAATTACTAGAATATACTGACTCCCTAGATCTGAATTTTCCAGGAACACTTAGCTCACACACAGAAACCCAAGTGGGCAGGATATATATAAGGCTTCCTCTAAATGTTTATTGGAGGTAGACAAGGAGCCATTAACCTCTACCCTTGCTGGACCAAATTTCTAACATAAGCTCTTATTCTTCGCACACTGAACTTCGCACCCCAAGCGACCCACGAAATGGTGGGATGCCTCCTTCTCCAAGCATATGATGATCAAAGATGAAAAGGCAAAGGCTGCAGTTTGAGTGCTTTTATATAAACCATGGATCACCTAGGTGATAGGCACCTATTGTAACCAATGATATGAATAATAACCCTTTATAAGGATATACTTTACAGGTTATTAATGACATGTGTGATATATAAATTATTAATGATTATGAAAGTGTGTACCCTTACTGATATCTTGCAGGTTATAAACTATAATAAGCGCTTTAGTTTGGCTGTGTAGGAGAATTATAGCTAACCAGGAAGACCAAGGTCACAAGTAGTGAACAAGTCAGAATTGGATTTCTGCCACTCAAGCTTTAATAAAGAAAGAGAGACACTCCTGGAGAGACAGTGTTCTTTCCTGTTACCAAATGACATGTTCCTGTTCTTATAATGGGCATGACTTTTATTATACTTATATAATGCTTCCATAAACCATTAGCAACACTGATAGACAAACCTACAGTTTGCAGCACAGATTTAAAACCCTTAATAGAGATGCTTTTTTACTATGATAAAACAGTATGTGTTTTGTAGGTTCAAATTGTCCTGTGTTTTGAATGATGGATTTTGCATTTTATAGCTGAAGCAGTAAATTGATTATACTCAGAGTGCCAGCACCATAGACTCATAGAGATTCAAGAGGATATGATAACTTTGTATGAATATATAAGGGAATCCTATAGTAAACGTTTGATACACCTTTTTACCAGGAGATATTCCTATGTTGTAGAAGACATATGGTCATCCTTGAGATATGAAGAGTGTAGGCTTCAAGAACATAATGGGAGTTTTGGCAGTGAGAGTAGCAAAGCCGTGAAATTCAAAGAGTTGCTTACTTATACAGTAGATAGCTTCAGGAACATGTTGAATGCAACTCATTAAATACCCGGTTACTTATAATATCATATCAGGATTTTCTTTTTTACTTGACTGGAGCAACAGAATTTGATGGCAATTGTATTTTTAAAATGTCATCTATAAAGCTGCTGAGCTAAACTCTATATGATTTCTAAACATTCTAACTTGCACATACCCATTGTTTTATCCCTTAACCCTTGAATTGTCATCTAAAATTGTCATTCCTTCATACATTCTTATTATTCTGCCCCTTAATTCCTAGTCACATGCTAGTGATTTTATAAATTACTATTCTACCCAGTTGAACAGTGACAGTTTATTCTATTCTTTCACACACGAAAAGCACAGATTGTTTTTATTACTGCATGTAGATGTCAAACTGTGACTTTTCACTAAGTAAGAATCTTTAGAGGTATAATGATTAAGGAAAGACTTTTCTTCTTTAGGAGTAAACAGTTAAAACCAAAATACTCAACAACTGTTTTAATTTTACTGTTCTCTGTTTATGCTATTATCAGGCATGTTCTTTGCCAGCATATTAATGTCATCTGAGAAACACCCAAAAACATCTAGGCCTCTCCCCATTGATTATAATGGGAACCATCTGCTGGGAACTGCTCTAGTGTGTATTTTCGGTCTGTATCCTCAGTGGCAATAGGTTTGATTATACTAAATATGCTGGTGGATAGAAAGTTGCATCTGACATTAGCTTAAATAAGGCTGTGCTCCATTTGGATCATTTAACTGACTGACTCCAAACCCTTGGAGAGTAAGCATCATAAATTTAGCATCTTTAAACAATGTGGTAGTGATTATAACTAAAGTCATTGTGCCCCCTAGACATGCATCTCTGAATACCCCATCTATTAAATATAGTAAGAGTATGTGTTCTAAAATAAACATATTTGCTGCTTTACCTATGACTTCGTGTTTGTTAGTTAGGTCAGGGTTCTGTAGTGGGTATGCTATGAAGTTGCTGACACCTGGGGTTGAGTGGAATAATAGGTGAGATCCTATTTTACCTATAAGTGCCTCATATATTTGAGTCTTTTTTTTTTATTTATACATCAATATGTTAGAAAGTGCTGTACAGATGTTGTTCATTGTTCAAAACCAACCAACTCTACCAGGAATTAATTACCCTGTAGAGCTGTGGATCCTCTACTTTGTTTTAATATATCCCTTTCAACAATCTGAAGTAATTTTAGCATAGAGTATCGTTTTTAATGAAAATAGTAGAACTAACTGTGGAAAAATAATCCAAGTCTTCTTGTAAGTAATGTAAGAATTTAACCTTTTGGAAATACATGTTCCTTTAGATTCTGAAGCAGCATACATACAATATATTTGGATATATTTGTACCAAATGTAAGTACATACATATAGTAAGTATTAACATAGACATCAGACAGTTTTATCAAGACATTCAGAATTGTGAAGTTGTTTCCAGCTTCCCGGCACATACAACCAATGAGAAATTTACAAGCAGTACATACACAAGTGAAAGTATTAAATCAGTGATACATTGGAGCACTTTCCTATAAAGCTTGAAACTGTACTCTGTAGTGCTGAATACTTTTGAGGCAGCTAGGAAGAGTAGATTCCTACAAATCTGGTCCAGTGATGCTTTGGTTCTCTCTTCCCAGTACTTACATATGTTCCTAGTAGAGTAGACAAAAGATATTTTGGAGGATCAAGATTGGACTGATAAGCCAGTTTCGAAATTTTGCAGTCAACAGATTTGACACTGCATGAATCCGCTTGTTTCCTTGTATTTTTGTCATTCTTAGGATGGGGAAAAAGAAAAATAGAAGACATTTTTTTAACATCCAGAGGCAGGTGAACTTAAATCATCATAGGATGTTTGATAGACATGACTTGGAGATTCCCTTAAATTTCCAAAAGATGATCTAAAGAGACACTTCTTCAAGAAGTGTAAAAATAAGCTCACATGTGCTTTAAAGAGATACTGACATCAGAAAATAACTTTTTTTAATATCATAACATTGTCTTTGAATGCTATTTATAATTTTTCCATAAAAGTATTTGCCTGATGCTTTTACAATACCTTTCTTATCCCCATGTTCCTCTATGAGGGGGGCTGTCATATTTGTGCAACAGTAGTCGGTTAGCATTAGAAACTCTAACTGACAGTCAGGTTGGCAAAACAGTCAGGTTTAGGAACTTCAAGTAATAATTACTTACACAATCAGAACTATCAGCAAAAAACGATGTGACCTATATGTAAATTTTAACGTAGAATAATATTTTGAAAATAAAATTGTTAGTGCCAGTATCACTTTAAGAATGATAGAGAAATGCCAATAAGAGACTACATGCTTGATTGTGGATCTCTTCATAAGTGGATCATTAGCTTAGCACTTCACTAAAGGCAAGTAAGACTGCTGTATTCTGGTATAAGCCAGAGGACATATTAAGAAGCCTTTTTGATGGAAATCTAAAGAGGCAAATGCTAAGTTCCGGTTTTAAAGATTATCCATATTCTTTGATAAATCTTAGGAGCTGATTCTTTATAACTTCATTGTAGAAAAACAACAGTGGAATACAATGGGATGTAGGGATCATTTGCCCCAAACAACTAATTTCCTATTCAGACTGTTGGCACTGGAGTTGAACATGCCATTTACACATGAAGATCAGGAAATGAGACTCACTCCAGAAGTAGTTTTTATAAGAACTGCATATGCATCATTTGTGAGTTAAATATATATTTACAATAAGATTCTACAAATTTTAAAAGATTTTCTATGAAGATCAGAGCATACTAAGAAGCTAATAGGACTAACTCAGGGGTCCACAACCTTTTTTAGTCTTGAGCCACATTCAAATGTACAGTAAAAAGAGTTGTGGAGTAACACAAGCATGAAAAAGTCCCTTGGGTTGCCAAATAATGGCTATGATTTGCTTATTTGGTAGCTTCTATGTGGACTGGCAACCTACAGGAGGTTCTGCTTGTCACGATACTTAGTTTTATGCAATTAAAACTTGCTTCCAAGCCAGGAATTCAAAAATAAGCACCTGGTTTTATGACACTGAGAGCAACATCCAAGGGGGTTGGAGAGCAACATGTTGCTCATGATCTACTGGTTGGGGATCACTGGACTAACCAAGTTCTGTAGACTGCCTTAATCCAGAAACCATAGACTGAGCAGTTGTGATAATGAGCCACACTCACCAGTGAATGCTATCTGCCCATGAAGAAGTTTCAGAGGCTCATATCCAATTCAGCATCTAACTGAGATGAGAGACATCTAATATAATGACATGGTGAGCTTGCTTAACAGATGAAGGCCCAGTCAGTTGTTTAGACAACTGTACTTCCACTATGTGCCAGTGCTATTACTGCTGCCATGGTTTTGGAACAAATTTGTGGACAGTAAAACAGTAGTGATGCATGCTGGATGCATGCACAGCTGCTCTAAGGGTGGATTTATGTGGGTCATCAAGAGCTGCCATTTGGCCCTTCTGGACTGCAGCTGCAACTTATTGGCCCAGGTATGGGGCCCATGACAGTCCTACTCAGCCGACATCTGGTCAAAAACCAGGCAAATATAGATTGAGCTGGCTTAAAAATTCCATCAGGGTATGGGTTGCATCAGCTTGTTCATGTGGTCCTAGCCCCGATGGCATGTGTTTCCATTGTTGCGATCTGGTTCTTAGGCCTAAAGGCCAAATGATTGGATCAGCCTGATATTGCCCAAATTTTTATACACCTGACATCAAAAGAAGTAGGGCTGATCTGGATTTGTTCTTTAGAGTCTGAATAAGCTTGCTTCAATGAGATATCTGGCTTTAGAAAGCTCTATAGATAAATAACTGATTTCTGAAGATGAGCACCTTGACCATCCCTCTGAAAGTTTGTCTAACAACATTACAACCTCATGGCCAAAAAGGAAGGGTCTTTGGAAGAGCATAGTACTGATTTTGTTTAGGAGACTAAGTTGGTTGATCAGTTCCTCAAGTTGCAGGCATCTCATCATGACAATTTAAAACAAAATGGTCTCAGATGATGCATGAAACAAAACTGGAAGTTGAAAGAATTGTTTTTTTACATTTAGATTATCAACAGCAACTCTTCTTTAATGGGTACCCCTAACTTCAAAAAACAAACTGACATACATACCAATTTATTGTAGGAAATGTGGCCACCAATTCAGAACTTAAACCTAACATGGGAATATCTCAGTTCTCGCCAATAATGTACAGTAATTGCAAAAGGAAATAATTTGTTTCCACATGTAAAATGTTCCCAGTACAGTCATTTATATACTGTTATCTCTCTTCCCACTTCTCTTTAATACAGCCTCCCCTTAGCTTTAGTTAGTCATTCACAGCATAGGTTCAAGACTACACCTAGATACATTAAATAGCGTATTTCCCTTTTATCTTTGAAAGAGTGACACTATCTCCTATATGCTATTTCATATTTTGTAAAATTATATAATAGCTGTTAAATTATTTACCATACTCATAACATTAAGGTTTAGAATGTTTCATCAATGGATCCAATATGTTCCCGCTTCTTAGTTTTCTCATCGTGTTCTGTCTCTCAAACAACCAACCTAGCCTGAATATATCACTGAAGGTTACACAAAGCAGCTTTAATGGAAGAAACATTGGAAGTAGGGGTGCCTTTCTTTTAAAATCTATATGTTGTAAACTAAAGTTTCCTCTGAAACAAACCCTGGGTCTGATTGTCAAGGAGCAGCTGTATAGTTTTTACAACCAGCACATATTCTTGATATGGATTTCCTTATCTTCTGCACAGTCACCATGCAGCAGAGAAAGAAAACATCAATAAACACTATTTTAAAGTAAAGATAAAATAATAGCAGAAAAAGTGGTAGGAAGACACAGCAGAAAACATCCTTCAAGGTTCCTGAGATGCCATGACCAAGAACATTGCAGGAGCAGCATATCAACGTGGTAGATGATCTTCCTAAATGTATAGTATATGATTTGCATGTGTATGACTTCCACAAGTGCTCTTTCCAGACAGCAAAACATGACTAGAACAGAAATCATGGACTTGAATGTGTGATATATGCGAATAACACAACTAGTCTCATTGTGCAGCCTCTTGGTTCTGCATACTGGTGTGGTATCACAGCCACAAGAGTGTTAATCCATGTGTTTTTATACAACATGTTCCATATTCCAAATTCAATAATTAGTTCATAAATGTATGAAATAAATCAATGTGCAAAATAGCTACCTCAACATTCTATATAAATAGATATAACCATTCTCTCATTCTTAACAGTACAGAAACATTGCATACAGTTAAAAACTCTTGGATATTAAAAAATGACAAACACATATATTAAACCAAACAACTTTATTTAAAGAAATGCTGTTTATATTCACTCTAATTTATAAGCATCATGAGTCAAATAAAGAGACACTGTCATCAAAAAAAATCAAATGAATAACCTTTAGAAAATGTAGTCCCTACTGCCATCCTACTTTTTCTTAAGCATTAAAAAAATTTGCTTGAATCACATAGGTATCCACATAGCCCTTAGTTAAATTTACCAATTATTCATCCATTTGCTATTTATTACCTGTATTTAGCCATTCAATTATTTAAGCACAAACATAATGGGTAGTTATGTGCAATAGGAAGGCAAAATTAAGAGAACTGAATAGCACGGCAGAAACAGGTAAGAAACTAGGTATTTGCCCCACAAACATGAAAAAGTTTGGGAATACCTCTTAAAGGGATCCTGTCATGGGAAAACATGTTTTTTTCAAAACGCATCAGTTAATAGTGCTACTCCAGCAGAATTCTGCACTGAAATCCATTTCTCAAAAGAGCAAACAGATTTTTTTATATTCAATTTTGAAACCTGACATGGGGCTAGACATTTTGTCAATTTCCCAGCTGCCCCTGGTCATGTGACTTGTGCCTGCAATTTAGTAGAGAAATGCTTTCTGGCAGGCTGCTGTTTTTCCTTCTCAATGTAACTGAATGTGTCTCAGTGGGACATGGGTTTTTACTATTGAGTGTTGTTCTTAGATCTACCAGGCAGCTGTGAGCTGTTATCTGGTTACCTTCCCATTGTTCTTTTGTTTGGCTGCTGGGGGGGAAAAGGGAGGGGGTGATATCATTCCAACTTGCAGTACAGCAGCAGTAAAGGGTGATTGAAGTTTATCAGAGCACAAGTCACATGACTTGGGGCAGCTGGGAAATTGACAATATGTCTAGCCCCATGTCAGATTTCAAAATTGAATATAAAAAAATCTGTTTGCACTTTTGAGAAATGGATTTCAGCGCAAAATTTTGCTGGAGCAGCAATAATAACCGATTCATTTTGAAAAAAATTTTTTTTCCCATGACAGTATCCCTTTATTCTTTTGGGGTTTTATTTATCATTGGCTGAGCTTTCAAAGTAGAAACTTCCTTTTAATATATAACATGCCTTATGAAAACAGTAGTATTTCAGCATTGTCATAAAATTTATTAGATTAACAGAAAATATGCAATATTCATCATAACAAAATTAGACAGGTGCAAACATCTGGGCACCCCAACAGAGATATTACATCAATACTAAGTTGAGCCTGCTTTTACAAATGTAAAAGCCTCTAGACGCCTCCTATAGCCTTTGATGCGTGTCTGGATACGGGATGGAGGAATTTTTGACCATGCGTCCATTCAAAATCTCTCCAGTTCAGTTAAATTTGATGGCTGCCTAGCATGGACAGCCTGCTTCAAATCATCCCATAGATTTTCCATGATCTTCAGGTCGGGGGACTGTGACGGCCATTCCAGAATAGGGTCATTGTCTTGTTGGAATAGCCAACCCCTGCATAACTTCAACTTTGTGATTGATGCTTGAACATTATCCTGAAGAATTTGTTGATATTGGGTTGAATTCATCCGACCCTCGACTTTAACAAGTGGCCCAGTCCCAGAACTAGCCACACAGTCCCACAGCATGATGGAACCTCCACCAAATTTGACATTAGGTAGCAGGTGTTTTTCTTGGAATGTCATGTTTTTCTTTCGCCATACAAAACTCTTTTTGTTATGACCAAACTAAAAACTAAATTTTTGTCTCATCAGTCCAAAGCACTTTGTTCCATAATGACTGTGGCTTGTTTGTGTCGTGAGTGCAGAAAAGGCTTCTTTCTCATCACCCTGCCATACAGATGTTCTTTGTGCAAATTACACCATCTGCAGCAAGATGTTCTTGCAGGTCTGTAGCCATTCTCACAATCCTCTGCATATTCCGCTCCTGTATTTTTCTTGGCCTGCCAGACCTGGGTTTTACAGCAACTGTGCCTGTGGCCTTCCATTTCATAATTTCATTCCTTACAGTTGAAACTGACAGTTTAAACCTCTGAGATAGCTTTTTGTAGCCTTCCCCTAAACCATGAAACTGAACTGTTTTCAGATCTTTTGAGGATCCAATGCTGTCACTCAGACAGAATGGTCAAAACTAAAAAATAGAAAGCAATTGTAAAACATAATTATTGCTGGTGTGCTATCTGAAAGGAGGTACGGAAGGTGAACACATCCTTGTTAAATACAGGGAGGGGCATTGTACTTCTGTCCTTCCTGCCACCTGAGGCTGCAGAACATGTCTCCTTGCACCAACCCTACCAAGTATACATCTTCTATTCTTGGACAGGTGACAAGTGAGATCACTAGCTATAATAGAATATCTGGATAGAAATGCTGGTTCTTAATATTACCAGGAGTGATCTGGTAAATAGCAAAGTATTGTCTGAGGCAGGGTTTCTACTCTGGCAGTGGTTACATTGGTGCAAATATGGCAAGTGAGGACACCATTCTTAACATTTATTTTTTTCTTTCTGTTGATTGGTGACAAGCCTTTCTTTTTATTTTGTCTTGCCTCTACCTGTTTCTTTTGCTCCTTCCTTGCCCAGCTGCTGATTGAAAGCTCTTGATCACACAGAGGTGTTTTATCACACAGCAATAATTGGTAAATGTAGCTATTAGATTGCTAATGTCCTACAAGCAGAATCCCTTCCTTCAAAGACTATAGTAATGATCTCACACCTATCTAATGCCTGCTTAATAGACTCACTAATGGGCAATTTTTCCCCAGTGGTTTATGAACCCTCTTGATAGCTCTTGGTGGGATTCCCAGTGTTTACTGCCATGTCCTCATTCACAGACTACAGTTCTCAGCAGTTTCTAAAGCTTCCACCTTACTGCAAGGAAAATAATCTGCTGAAGCCTCCTGTGTCCTTAATTAATTATTTCCTCTATGTTGTGTACTCTGGCTCAGTGCCCATATACACCAGGAATGCTCCCCCTGAGCAGCAGGTTCCTATTCCTTCCTTCACAAAGGGTCCTGACAAGTGATTTAGTGTGGGGAGGTGATGGGTTGTAACGTTAAACGCCATTGGACATTAAAAACACATAAGCCACGCTCCTTTCGAACACTTAAGCCACAAATCAAATCAATAAATATGACTCTCTATGACAAAATGTTTTCTTAGAACTATAGTAATGTTTGGAACCTCTAATTGGGATACTGTATGTATATGGCTGTATTTAACTACCTATAGGAAGCCAGGCTGGCATGCATAGGATACTTTTCTAATGCAATCGTTTAATTGTTTTCTATTTGTTAAGAAAAATATTTAATAAAATATGTTACAAAAAAAACTATAGTAATGAAGTGTTTCATACATTTTTGAATATATTATTGAAAGCAGAAGAAATTGTACATTGCAAACAGAGTTTACACTCACAGAGTTTTGAAGAAGAGTGATATTTGTGAACCAAACATAAAGGAATCATAGGTTGGAATACCTGCCACCAATCAAAAACAGCCAGGAATTTTAGGACAACAGGAATGTGTCATACCAGAAATATTTATTAGGGCAATAGATGGATTGGGATGTGACTGAGACATGACTGTGATTGGCTGGAAAGACTGGGTGATTGGTCAATTAAGTTTAATTTTCCATTCTCTCTTTCTAAATCTTCTGAATCTTCTTCTGATGAAATCCTTGTGATCAATTGATAGCTTATGCATTTTCACACCGTCATTTTGATTTCTAACAAAACTACATAATTGTACATCCGAGGCCCCTGAAAATATTCACTAGTTAGCCCACCAACTACAGAAATACCAGGATAGAAAATAAAGTCAACTGATGATGCAGTATGACACTTGTTCGGCTCATTAGCCTACTCAAAAAGAGCAAAGGTTTACCTGGGTTACCTAACCAACTGGCCTTCAGATTTATTCATTAGATCTGTGAAGTATGGCCATCCTTGTGTGGCCACGTTGGACTAGTCCAGTGATACACCTCCTGACAACCTGCGCTATGTGGAGACCTGAGCAATTTTCCAAACTCAGACCCTTTCACCAACATGCAAACCACAGAAAAAAAGACAAAAGTTACATAATTATAAAACCAGAAGTGCTTTCCTCTGAGAGTGATAAGAAGTCAGGAAGGTAATTGGAAAAGCCTGTTTTGCTACAGAACTGCCCCCCTATCCAATCAGCATTTACCTGCATTCTACTTGCATACAACTCACATTTATTGCAGGTATCCACAAATATTGCAGGACTTTTAAACTCAAAAATATGTACAATATATTGGGAGGAGGTCTGCATTATACAATAAAAGATGACTGGGTGAGTGATATGGTTCTCCTGTGAAAATTGTCTGCTGCCTTGTAATGTCTGGATGGCATTAGAAGAACCTGATAAAAGATTATAGGGAAAGCATTGTCAAGACTCTGTTGTAGGATAGATTTGTCTGCTCTTCCCCATCTAACAGCTCCCCTGTGCATCAAACTGTTCAGTACGCCCCTGGCATTCACATCTAGAATAATGTTTCATGATGGTACATTACAATACAGGGGCATATGATGGGGTAAAATAGAAGCTTTAAGATGATTTTCAGAAAGTTTAGCATTTTGCAGTTTGTTTGGAATTTCCTTACAGTTAGATCTTACACCACATAATATGCAGGCACATAATATGCAGGCAGTTTTTGGCAGCAGCCATGAAAATTCACAAGTATCTACATTGGGCATCAAACTGTTCATTAGATTACTGGTTTCATATTTAGCGTGTTTTATCTTTGATATTTGGAGGAAAAATACAGTAAAAAGTGCTTGAAGTTTCTTTGTATAGTGTGTATATATATATATATATATATATATATATATACATATATATATACACATATATATATATATACATATATATATACATATATATATATATATATATATATATATATATATAGTTTGGTAAGCGTAAAAATGTGAAATTATAGCTCACTACAGAAAACTCCACCTTCTACCTTATATTCATTCCTATGGGATTTTTAGAAGCATATTTATCTAATGGTGAGCTCTAACTTTTCACCCATTATATATATATATCTATATATAAGTATTCCAACAGGGTCGCACTCGTATTCAGTAAAACGTAGCATTTATTTCAAACGCAATAAAAGCATGTATAGTTTACAGCCAACTTATCTGTTCAGAATTCTGTTCAGAGTCGATACATAGCGACGTTTCGGGAACATCTCGTTCCCTTTCTCAAGCACGGCTCTGCCACAGGGTGCAACAAACAGAAGCATCCATTTCTTGAATCGTGTTATCGCATAAAGACGGAATAGGCAACAAAGTGGTTAATGCAGATGTACGTTTATCTCTTATGAAAGAGACCTTTTTGGGACCAAAGAGACAGGGCATGTTTAGATGCAAAGGCTGTGCCCAATGTAAATATGTACTGGTGGGTTCTGAGTTTAATGATACAGAAAATAAGAAAAAATATAAGATACGTGGATTTCATACCTGTGATACTAATTTTGTGGTCTATATGTCTTACGGCTTACAGTCTAAATGGGAGGGTAACATACAGACACAATTCAGAGGGGTATTAATGTAAGTGCCAGTTCCCATTTCAGGTGTTATCCAAGTGCTCCCAGAGGTAGTCTTTGAGTTTCATTTTAAAAACACTGAAGGAGGATTCTCTCCGCAGAGATTCAGGAATGGCATTCCAAATATAAGGAGCGGAGGTTTCTGACAGGAACATATAAAGAAACTAAAAATTAAGTGTAGTTAGGTGTAGCCTTTCTCTAGAGGGCTAGCCGAAACGTCAGTTATATTTTCTTTTCAATAAATTTCACCTTTTTTTCATCCTAAGACCTGTGAGTGTTTGCCTTCCTGTGGATATCTTACTTTTTTGCTGATAGCACCCAGGCACCATATACTTTTATACGAGGCACACTCACAGCTTAATGCAAAAAGATTCTATTAAAGTATAAAAAATGTATACATCACCATATATGTGCACATTTTACAGCGACGTTTCGGGCCAAACTTGGTCCTTTCTCAAGCCATGTGAACAAAGGTATCTAAAATCCACATAGTCCATACAGATGTTTGGAGGTCCATCAGAGCAGAGTCGGACTGGGGGGCCCAGGGCCCACCGGGACTGCAGTCCAGGGCCCCCCTACAGGCCCCCCGTCCCTCTACTGTAAAGTGCAGTGCGGCGCTGCACAGCCCTCTTGGCATGCATGCGCACTCTGCGGCCCCCTCAGCGCGCATGCACACAAGGCACCCCATCGGCACGCATACGCACATTTCGCTGCGCGTTGCAAAAAACTGCCGAATTGAAATCCTTCGACTTTGATTATCGAAGTCGAACGATTTACCGCAATTCGTACGATCGCACGAAAAATTGTTTGATCTTTCGATTCGAAGGATTTTAATCCATCGTTCGAACGATTTTTCTTCAACATAAAAATTGTTCAAAAGCCTATGGGGACCCTGTAGGTTTTAGGTGGCGAACTAGGGGGTCGAAGTTTTTTTTTTAAAGAGACAGTACTTTGACTATCGAATGGTCGAATAGTCAAACGATTTTTAGTTCGAATCGTTCAATTCAAAGTAGAAGTCGTAGTTGAAGCTTGAAGTAGCCCATTCGATGGTCGAAGTAGCCAAAAAAATCATTCGAAATTCAAACTTTTTTTTATTCTATTCCTTCACTCGAGCTAAGTAAATGGGCCCCGACGTGTACATGGTATGATTTAGGGGAAATCCATATGGGGAAATTTCAATACAAATAAAAGGCTGTAGATTCTTTAGTGTTTCCAGGTAGACTATATTTTCCTGGTATTTTTGTGACTGCACATACTTCCTACTTAGAAAAAATAATAGTAATCATGTCTTTATGGTTAGTATTCTAGATCTGCATCAGTTACAGATTTGTGTCATGAGTGATTAGAGATGCTTTAGGGATGGTTTCAGACATTTTTTTTATTAGAGATATAGCCATATGAAAAAGTTTGGGAACCCCTCTTAATTCTTTGGAGTTTTGTTTATCATTGGCTGAGCTTTCAAAGTAGTAACTTCCTTTTAAAATATAACATGCCTTATGGAAACAGTAGTATTTCAGCAGTGACATAATGTTTATTAAAAGAAAATATGCAATATGCATCATAACAAATGCTGTTTATATTGGCGTGAATTAATTCGACCCTCGACTTAAACAAGGGCCCCAGTCCCTGAACTAGCCCCACAGCATGATGGAACCTCCACCAGACTTGACAGTAGGTAGCAGGTGTTTTTCCTGGAATGCGGTGTTCTTCTTCCGTCATGCAAAACAATTTTTGCTATGACCAAATAACTCAAATTGTGCTGAATTGTAGAACTATGTACAGATACACCATCTGCAGCAAGATGTTCTTGCAGGTCTTTGGAAGTGATCTTTGGGTTGTCTGTAACCACTCTCACAATCCTTCCCATATGCCGCTCGTGTATTTATCTTGGCCTGCCAGACCTGGGTTTTACAGCAACTGTGCCTGTGGCCTTCCATTTCCTGATTCCATTTCTTAAACCTGTTAGATAGCTTTTTGTAGCCTTCCCCTAAAGCATGATACTGAACAATCTTTGTTTTCAGATGTTTTTGAGGATCCCATTCTGTCACAGAGGAAAGTCAAACAGAAGCCCAACTTGCAATTGCCCACCTTAACGAGCTAATCAAACCAATTTGGTGTTGACAGTAATCAGTTTTGAGCAGTTACATGCATTCAAATTAGCAAAATTACAAGGGTACCCAAATTTTTGCACAGCCAGTTTTTCACATTTGATTTAATTTCATACAACTGAATACTGTTTCACTAAAAATCTTTGTTCAGAAAACACCCAGTACTCAGATGTTCCTAGGAAATGAAAGACATACCACTGTTATCTTTTTTGTTGAAAGTGGAGTAAATTATTATGCAGGATGAGAGGAAAACTTTTACATATGAGTGTAATATTGACCTGAACAATGCGCACAGTGTATGTGCATAGTGCAGCAAACATTATATTTGAGAGAAAACAAAATACTATGATAAAGAGAAGTTCTAAATATTTTCTTTTATCACCTTGTAACTGAATCATTATATGTGCAACTTTGCAGTTGGTCATCTTTTTGCATGATATGCGTCTTTAGTCTCTCTCCTAGCTGAAATGTAAAATGCTATCTGGTTGAGTGGAGTTGTTTATCCTGTAATCAAAAATTACACTAACTGTGAGGATAGATTATTACTGTTATTTTATTTTGCTTAAGTTTCAGTTTAGGTCATATACTGCTCAAATTCCGGTTCCAGTCTCTCATCCATAGCACTGGCTTATGCAAGGAATATTATATCTAGAAACCAGATAAATATTTCAATAATTTTCAAGAGGAGATCTAGGGAACAAAAGATGAATTAAAAAAAATTAAAATCAGGACAACATGTATAACGTACTAAAAAAGAAACCCAAGAGATGACCTAACAGGGACAAAGACAGGAAGTTGTTGTATACAAACTTGAAGACATCATTACTACTATAAGGCAGCAGAACCTGTGGGTTGGTACAGTAAGTTCCTTATATAAAGTAAAGCATTTCTACATAGTCTATTAATATTCGTAGGCTTTTTTTTTCTTAAAGATGACCTCAACTGCCCCCTGTACCACCATCTCTCTCTCTCTTTGACTAGTATTTACATCCTCCTTTTGCTCAACACATCTTACTGTTATCCTTTATTTCTGCCAGTTTCTTCCATCCTAGTATTCTTTCACTTCCCTCAATTCTTCTTAGGTCTCCATCTTCCCATAACATTTCCTTTAGCTCAGTCACCTCATCCAACCTTTTGTGTCACCCTGAAATGGATTTTTTGGAATACTTTATGCCCCCCCCTACAGGTTTGGAACCATATGAACCCACTGTTTTGGGGAATTTTTATATTATAATAGGATAAAATACTTTTTCATTTCCTAAATTACAGTTACCTGAAAAGAGCTTGTCAGGTGATTTTAACCTGAAAACACAGCGATGCGATTACATTTGCAGCAGGAAACCTTTTCTCTAAGTATGGGTGTGTCTGGCACTGCCTGATATTTGATAACTCGGTTATTCAAAGTATTATCACTGTGCCTGTGTGAAGCACCTGAAAGTTTTTTAAAAGAAAGCTAACAGGAATGTTACCTTGCATGCTATTGTGACGTCAGTGAGCTAGGACTGGGTTTATCACCTCTTAAATACAGAAAAAATCTAGATAGTTACGACAGACGGTATTCCCATTTATGAGAGCCAGCTGGTATGGTACTGGAAGAGTGCAATGTCAGCATTTCCTCCAGACTGTCATGTGCTACTTGGCAGGTAAACGAATGATAAATTCCTGGAGTCTGCTCATGATCAGGAAAATGCATATGCAATTGAACACAACATTCCGAGGAGGGGAAAAATGTAAATTAAACTGAAAGATAACACACACAAAAAGAAAAGGAAGACCTGCCATAGATCCTTATGGATGCTCAGTACAAAGCAGACAAATTCACTCACTGTAAACAACCCAGCGATCGTATTATACATGAACAAGGCCACAAATAAGACACTTTTGCTCAAGCAATATTTAGCCAGGTACATTTACTGTATTGCACTGATGCTACAAAGCTGTTCTTTCATCCGTACCTCTGAATAGAAGCAAGTCTGCTATTATAGAGTGGTTCTGGATGTATAGTTAGCTGAAGAAGCACATAAGAAGTGATTTGCATGGATTAGAACACAGCACCTCTAGTGTTATTCTCTTATTTTCTAGTTTGGTGACACAGTGATCTGTATTGCATGAGTGTTTTGTTGCACACCTACTGAGCCGGAAAATACTCATGCAGAATTACCCTGTGTGCTATTAGCCTTAGAACTATGTTACACATGGCATTTTCTACACTGGCAGAGAAAGTGCCAATACTATCTGGACCATTCTGCGTATAAAAGCAGTGACACAAATTATGTGTCACTGCACACAAAGGGTTTAATTTGGCAGGAAAATGGCCATATTCTTGGGGACATGGGGGGGATAATTGTGGTATTGGTGTTTTATCTGCCATAATTTTTCCACCAACTGAAAAAATACCATGTGTGACACAGCCCTTAAGACAATGGCATGACGATGGCCTAGAGTCCCACATTCCTCACAGGGAGAGAATCACGCCAGTAGAAATGGCTGCTGGCAGGTTCTTAGGAAGATGCTGTTGTCAGAAGGCAGGGAATTCTTGGTAATATGTATACATGCATTCCTAAGCTATGCCTGACAACAACAACTGCCATAGAGAGAGTACTTCTAATAGTCAGGAAATGCTTGGTAATGTTAAAAACATCCCCAAGCTATATGTCTACAGGCAACAGCCATTGAGAGATAGTGTCCTATTTACATAAATGGGGAGATTGCTGTCAGCAGGTACAGGTCTTCGATTGATCCGGCCATTGTACCCCTGAGATCTACTGTACAATGTATTTAAATGCATTGCATTGGTGGCTCTTCTGTTTTTAGGATCCATAACTTTTGAGATGAAGCTCTGATGTTGTGCTAGATATGTGCTGTCTTACAGCTGGACGCTGAAGCTTATACAACACTTAAAAAGTACAAGAATTACTAGAAGAATCATAATTAGGTCACTAAAGAGGAGGTGGTCTTTAGAAGGTCTTGATAAAAGTCCTTAATTAAAATTGAAACATCAAGTTGAAACATTTTTACATTCTTTTAAAATCACCCAAGAGTGTAGTGCCTTTTCTATATGTACTTATTTAATCAACTTACTTATTTTAACTCCCGCAGACAGCTGGGAAACATTCTAATGCTTCTTCAGTTTTTGCATTCCAAATTTAAGGAAATACCCTCCCCCCTCTCCAATACATTTGGTTATTTATTTTTCACAGCCTTAAGGGATTTAAAATATTGTAAATGGGCACTCCCTGGCTATAGCTAAATGATGCACATACCAGGAACATCAAGACAAACCTGAAAATCCTGGCTTTTGATTGCAGTCCAAGAAATGATTTCCTTTGGCATTGTTCATTGCCTTCTTTTGTCATTCAGGGATAGCAACTAAATATATCTGCCATAAAGTAGAACATAGCCGAGAGCTTACCATTCAGGTGAGCTGCTGGCACATAAGAAAAGTTTAACTGGCTGGGGAAAAAACAGCTCTTTTAACTGTGTGCTCACAATGTTACATGTGTTACATTTCTTATATGAAGCAAAAATGTATTGACTATATATATATCAAGCTTTGTAAACTTTTTTCATGCTGTAACACTGGTGTTAATTGTTGTAAAATAAAGGTACATTTTATAAAGCTGTGTATTTTTTTCCTAAAGGAACTGTTCACCTTTAAATTAACTTTTAGTATGACATAGATATTGATATTGTGGTTTTCATTTTTTATTTCTGTGGTTTTTCAGTTATTTAGCTTTTTGTTCAGCAACTCTTCAGTTTAATATTTCAGTAGCTGTCTTGTATACCTTAGCAACCAAAAAGTAAATTAAATTTGAGATCGTTATATGAAGAGTTGAGGGACTGATTAGAAAGAAAAGCAATACAAACTAATGATAATAATAGATCTGTAAGCTCACAGAGTGATAGTTTTTCTGGCTGCTGGGGTCAGTGACCCCCATTTGAAAGCCAGAAAGATGTAGAAGAGGAAGGCAAATAATTTAAAAACTACAGAATGGTATGTTATCATCCTAAATCGATATACAGTTAGTATAAAAATACAAAATATTGAAAGATGCCATAAAGTCAGCTTGAAATCTAACCATTAACTTTTTGATTGTACTAATACATAAGCAAAAAGGAAAGCTTTGCACACATTTATACCGCAAAAAATTGAATCCCTTAAGGGCAATATTTAAAGAAGAATCTGTGCTAATGAGGAATCATATGATAAGGCAGCAAAATGGCTAATAGAGAGATTCAAACAAAAAAGTTACAAAAGCAAAAGGATTCAAGCAGTAGCCTGATAAGTCAAATCAATTCCTAGAGAAAGTCTACTAGGATACAAGGTAATAAAAAAAGAATCACTCTGTATCCCTTTTGTGTCAAAGTTTGATCATAAAAGTAACAGGATAAAACAAGTGATTAAAAGATACTGGCTGGTGTTACAAAGTAATAAAGCATATGGGAAACGATTCACAAAATTACCACTCCTTTTATACAATCGAAGGACAAGTTATGTGGTTAGAGGAAAGGGGTTTTTTGTTATTCCATAATGAGGCACATTCTTATGAGTATGACTTAATTGTAGCATTTGTAATTCTGTCATAAAAGCTGACAAGGTCATTCATCCACTCTGTGGCAAAAGCATCTCTGTAAACATATATGTTATATGTGAAACCACACATGAAGGGGCAGATTTACTTAGGGTCGAATATCGAATGTTGATCGAACGATTCAAAGGATTTTAATCCATTGATCGAACAAAATTCCTTCGATCAAAAAAAGGTTACAAAAGCCTATGGGGACCATGGGCTAACATTGAGGTTCGGGAGGTTTTACTTGGCGAAGTAGGGGGTTGAAAGAGACAGTACTTTGACTATTGAATGGTCAAACGATTTTTAGTTCGAATCATTCAATTCGAAGTCGAAGGTCGAAGTAGCCAAAAAAGACATTCGAAATTCAAAGTTTTTTTTATTCTATTCCTTCACTCGAGCACAGTAAATGTGCCCCAATGTGTACTGTATATGTTTAAAGGCCAATGTGACTTATATAGGGAAGACCTTATGTGCTGCAGGTGTTCAAAAGGGGAACAGTGTGGTTACATAGGAAATTTTGATTCCAAAAACCAAACTCAAATTCTTTAATAGCTCAACAATTTTATGAAGCAAAACTCACTACAAATCAATTAAAATGGAGAGTTCTTCATGTAGTACAACACTCCAGAGAAAGAGACAGAGTGAAGTCTATTTTATAATAAGAAAATAAATGGATTAGATCAAATCATTTCAGTAAAATAGTAATTCAATTATGTTTTTGTTAAGGATACAACAAGGGCAGGGGCACAATGGGTGGATGATCCGCTTTTCTTTGTTTGTGTATTGTACGCAGTGTGAGAAAAGTGGATCCTCTCCCATCTGCGGTTTGAATTGTGGTACATAGAACATACAGTTAATGGTATATACACCTAGATAAATATGTTGGATTTTAACAGAGATGCCTAGCCAGTGATGTGTGGTGAATTTGACCACCATTATATTTTTAACACAACTTAATAGATAGACCCTAAATGTGCAAGAAGTTATTTGTTCAATAGTTTGGAAATATGGGTTGCCTTCCTTCCACAGTTATGCTACCCAATAAAAAAGAAGCCTCATATTTGGGAACCACTGCTTAAAATGAATTCTGTTTATTTAGTTTTAACTGGAAATAAAAGATCTCACTTCTCAAAGCATAGTAAAGATGTCCTGAAGGCCAAGAACAATCATAGTTACATTTTTGAGGATGATATTTTTTCTAAAATGTTGGCTATACCATATTTTAAAATATCATTAGCTTTATCACATGTGCTTGAGGGGGCCTGGCCAAATATTTAACCACAAAGAGGAGCCTAAACCCAGAGGTTGAAGCTGTGTTTTAAAAAGACATGATGAAGTGAAAGAAATATTTAAGATCTAGCATTTGGTCTATAGGGTGGACAACCTTATCCCTTGCATCCTTATGTAGGTTGCCTTTTTTGCAAGCAGTCCTGAACAAGTAGATATGTTTCAAAGGTGAAGACTGCACGCTCGAAAAATTTAAAAAATAATTTTATTACATCAAATCAATTTAACAAAAAACATAAAGGGCCCATAAGTGTAGGACCTATGGGTTTCGACTTTTAAGGTCTTCATCAGGGGCAAAATTATACATACGCATTTTGACCGTTAAGGTCTTCATCAGGGAAAAATTATACAAAAAAGAATACAAAAAAGTAAAGAAAAGGCCTGATGAAGACCTTAACCGTCGAAACGCATATGTATTATTTTGCACCTGATGAAGAACTTAAAGGAGAAGAAAACCCTTTGGCGCAAAACCCCTCCCTCCGTAGGCCCCTCTCCCTCCTCCTCCCCCCCCGGGCAAATGCCCCTAACTGGTTAGTCACCCCTCCATGCAGGTCCTCTCTTGTCGAATTCACGGGCGCCATCTTCGTCCGATCGCTCTTCTTCCTGTATTTGGTGGAGCATGCGCAGTAGGAGGCATTTGCCGGTTGGATCTACTGCGCATGCGCCGAAAGTCTTGAAGTTTCTGAAAAAAGAAATTGGAAACTTCATAAAATTCGGGCGAATACGCAGTAGATCCAACCGGCAAATGAGTCCTACTGCGCATGCGCAGCCAAACCCCGATCAGTACAGGAGGAAGAGCGCACGGACGAAGATGGCGCCCGTGAACTCGGCAAGAGAGGACCTGCAGGGAGGGGTGACTAACAAGTTAGGGGCAGGTAGGCCCGAACCCGAAAGGGTTTCCTTCTCCTTTAACGGTTCCACATCCCAGACGTGACAGTATATAATCGCTATATAAAATGAATAACAGCAGTATTAACCCCAGACGTGGCTGTGCAATCACATCAGATGTGCCAGTAATCACTAAATAAAATGCATAATGGGCATATTAACCCCAGATGTGCCAGTATGATTACTACAGAAAATGGATAATCAGTGTATAAACCCAAGACATGCCAGTAAGACCACTTTAGAAATGCCTAATGAGCACTCCATTAACCCCAAACAAGCCACTAAAATTAATTCCAGCTATGTCAGCCCAATCACTGTAGAAAATCATAGATTGAAAGAGGTTGTTCACCTTTAAATTAACTTTTAGTATGATGTAGAAAGTGATATCCCGAGACAATTTGCAATTGGTTTTCATTTTTTATTATTTGGGTTATTTAGCTTTGTATTCAGCAATCAGCAGTTCTCTCTGGTTACTAGGATCCAAATTACCCTAGCAACATGCACTGATTTGAATAAGAATAAGAGACTGTAATATGAATAGAAGAGGCCTGAATAGAAAGATGAGTAATAAAAAGTAGTAATAACTATAAATGTTTAGCCTTACGTAGCATTTGTTTTTTAGATGGAGTTAGTTACCCCAATTTGAAAGCTGGAAAGAGTCAGAAGAAGAAGGCAAATAATTTAAAAACTATTAAAAAAAAATTAAGACCAATTGAAAAGTTGCTTAGAATTAGCCATTCTATAACATACTAAAAGTTATCTTAAAGGTGAACCACCCCTTTAACAGTGGCACAAGCAGAATACCAACACCAAAGTTCTTTTGTAAGTCCCATGCTGTTTGGTTCTCTCTCTGCCTCCCTCTGCCTTTCACAGTGGACTGCATGGCCATCTTGGACTTTTTCCCCCAGGAAGAATCGATGAGGAGCCAAGCAATGTGAGACATTTAAATTACAATCTGTAACAGCAGGATATGCACTGCGAATAGAAGAACAGTTTGAAGTGGGTTGTCACCTCACTCATCCCCTAACTTACACATAATTCAGAAGAACAAGTTAGGAAGTCACGTAGGTGTGTCTCCTTCCACCACCTATCCTCTAACTTACACATCATTCAGAAGTGCAATGAATAACTGAAGCAAAGCAACAGGGAAGAAATAAAAAAATCCTTGCAGATAGTGCCCTGTTGGAATCAAACCTAGCACCCCAGAGCTGTCCAATTTTCAATAGCATCAGAACACTTGGCATAAGACTCCAGTGCTACACTATACAAGAGACTTGTCCAATTATATTTATGCAGTGGATCCTTTGCCTTTGGAGCCCTTAGGCACGTTTGGGTCCATAAAAATATGCCTTAGAGGTTCACATATGACCAGCGGACCTCTAGTCGGACAGCCCAGTAAATGTGCTAGTAAACATGTGTAAGGATGTCCCAGCATGTGTAACCCATCCCACCCCTACTGAAAAACTTAAAGATGCCATGAACATTCCCATACATCTAAAGATCTCCTGGAAAGATAACAAATCTGATTTATGGGATTATTCTATTCCAAATTTGAAAATTAAAAATCCGGGTGTAGGATCCGTATATAGTGTGGAGCCTTATTTCTAATGATATCCCTTGCTGTCTGTCAGATCCATTGGTCTTTTTTATAGCTGTGTGCCAGCATTCACCTTAAGGATGCGGCCAAATCCCGAATCCTTTGTGAAAGATTCGGCCAAATATCGAACACGAACACTAATTTGCATAACCCTAATTAGGGAAATGAGGGGGAAAGAGGGTAAAAAAAAGAGTAAAAAATGTATAACTTTCTTGTTTGTATGACAAAAAGTCACATGATTTTTTGATCCTACTGAAAAAGGCTGAATCTTGGCCGAATCCCGAACCAAATCTTTGATTCAGTGCATCCCTAATTCACCTACTTTGTAGCAATTAAAAGAAGCTTGGTTATTTATTATTAAGCATACCATGGGCTGCAAAGCTTCATGTCAATTTAATCCATCTGGAAAAGGTTGAGAATCATGGGGTTATTAACTATTGTGCAATTTACAACATTTGAAGACCAAAATTCTCCAAGTCATCTGGCCCACAGCTGGTCGAATCTGATGCACCAGTGGCAACTCTTGCTTTTTTTATACTTCAGTAACTTATGTGTCCTTCTTGTAACCTGTAAACACCTGGCAATGTTCCTGCTAAGCCGTTATAATACTACTGCACATAGAATACTATGGAGCACGCAGACAGGCTAATTAACAAAAATGAACATGAGCAAAATGTGTTGTATGGAATTTGTACCTGGTTCTAATATTATTATTGTGTATTTTTAGAGGCAATGCTGCATACATTACTTCATTCACCGGGGATGCAACCAGCTTACATGTTATTCAGGACACACAAGTTAGGGAGCGCAGGAGACTGCAAGGCATAAGAAAACTACACTTTGCAACTTCTGCCAAATATTTAATGACATACATTTCAACAAAGGTTATTTTAAAGGAATTGTTCAGTATAAAAATAAAAACTGGATAAATCGATAGGCTGTGTAAAATAAAAAAATGTTTCTAATATAGTTAGTTAGCCAAAAATCTAATGAATAAAGGCTGGCATGACTGGATGTCTAACATAATAGCTAGAACACTACTTCCTGCTTTTCAGCTCTCTTGGTTTCCACTGATTGGTTACCAGGCAGTAACCAATCAGTGACTTGAGGGGGACCACCTGTGTCATAACTGTTGCTTTTGATTCTGAGCCAAATGATAAGGATCAACAGCAAATTGGTCTTTTTAGTTGATGGTAAATTCGTACGATTGTTCCGAGAAGATCGTGGTCTCACGATGAGGATCTGATCTTTTAAAAATCTCAACATCTATGGCCAGCTTAACTCAGAGTTACAGACCTATTTACTCAGTTTTTATTTTATTTTATTACACTGAACTGTTCCTTTAACAGTTTGTCTTGTGTAATAAAAGTCACTAAGTTTACCTAGGAGCAATAATCCATAGTGATCAATGACATGCTCACAGGTGGGCAGGAAATTCTACCTATTGATTGGTTACTATAGTTAATAAGAGGTGTAACAAACTTTGCACTTAATATTACATAACCCCCCCAAAGTGTTTTAACCTCGAGGCTCAGCTTTCCTAATATAAGAGTAGCGCTCTGTACACTAGTGAACCAAACCCACCTCCCTACCAATTGGAGGTTGAAGTCAATGAAGAAATAAGCCACTGGGCAGGAAGAGAGGGATCATGGCCAAATTGGCAGACTGTTGTGCTGCTGCACAATGGACCTGATTGTTCTACAATGCTTGTGTGCCATAAGCACCACTATAGATGCGTTTCCAGGAGCGTAACTACAGAGGAAGCAGACCCTGCGGCTGCAGGGGAAATCAGGAGGTATAAGAGCCCCAAAAGGCCATAATTAATGAGCAATTTCAAGATATATTGGTAAAACAGGACAACCCCTGGATATGTTGGGGGCCCTTTGCTGTGGGCCCAGTAACATCTAATTACGCCACTTTGCTTTTGCCAGACTTTTTTATTTTAGTGACTTAGATAAAACCCCACATATTTCGAACTATCTTACTGCTGCAACTTTAATATCAAGTTTAGTGTTAGGCAAAGAGTGTGGCGCAAGAGTGCCACCCCCACCAAAGGTCATTAAATACTGAGTTACACTTGTGAACCCTGGTTCTCCCTCATTGTGCATCTGAATACTGCATAGGAAGGGGCATTCTAGTTGATGGGCACATCCCATCCATGTAGGCAGTCCTTCATATGAAGACAGGTGCAAATCTTAGTGCTCCATTAATGCCTCATTTATTGACACTAGTGATACTGTTACATTAAAGCTTAATGACAATGTATCTTAGGCAAGCAAAAAGGCACCTCCTACTTATATGTGCAAATGGATACAAACAAAATTTCCAGTTTGCCCCAATCCAATTGTCTGACTCCATCCATGCTTTAATATGGTAGGCTAGATTTTGATGGTTTTGTGCATTTAGGTGGCATTTATTAATGATCAGAAATGCATTCACAGATCAAACAGACTAGATGCTTCAAGAATACTTTATATGCTTAAAAATAGATTAAGCTATGTCCAACTTCTATGTTTGCTTTCTGCTTACCACAACAAATGTACGTGCTGCTTTACAATGGCATCTAAACAGTGTCTAATGTCACCTTGATGCATTTCACACCAAACATTGGTCAGAATGAACATATACTCAAGCCTTTAGGGCATGGTTGTAATTTTTTTAAGGATTATTTCTGTTTAACAGTTTTTTGAACCCCGAAAAACGATTCAAGGTTAATCCATGAATCCATGATTTATTGTCTGCACTTCAGCCAGAGGCCTGTAGTTCTAAATGGCTGGCAGCTGCTCAGTGCTGCGTGTAAGCTTCACATTGTATGCATAAATCTTGCATTGTAAAATGAGTAAGGGAGAGGAGCTCCAATGTGGGGCTCAAAGCTCAGATTGCAATATAGGTGTCAAAGTTATATAATGGGGTTACGGTATATTTGCCACAACATGTGGCCTTTTTGTATATTTACATTAGACGCAACAATTCTGTCTGATTTTAATACACAGTCTAGAAAATGTACAATGCACATGTAGATCAGAGTGCTAAAAATCACCACCTGGATATCGCACAGAATCGTGATTTTATATTTCTGAAAGAAACTGCCCTTTATTGCCAACGGCTCATGGATTGTTTTGATCATTACACTGCTCTCAGGTAAGACTGTTGACAGTGAAAATACCTTTAAAACCTTGTCCCTGCTTCCCACTGATACCAAGTGGAGATGCTCTATCTGTAGCAGATACTGGAATTGACATGTTCACCACTTTAAAACAATTGCTTCACCGTTTCTGGGTGGTGCCCCCCCCCTGTCAATGCCAGCATCTACCATTGACAGAGCATTTACCTTTACTATGAATGAGAAGCGGTGACAGGAGAATAAAGGGGTTTTGAATGCAGCAGTTCCCACTGAGAGCATTACAAAGGTAAAAATGTCCCATGTGCCGCATAGTGTTCTGGAGTATTTTTTTTACAGAGATTTTTAATGATTCTTGAAGACCAGTATTCCATCAAATTTATGCAATGTGCATGAAAGTTATCTGCTATGTGTTCTTATTAAAAAAATTCTGTGAGCAAGGTAGTGGGAGAGCCCATGCAAGTATTATGTATCATACAACTATATGTGTGCATACATCATTTTCTGTGCGGTCCACAATTTGTTTTTCATGCTGGTGCTATAATGTCTGTGTATGTACTCAAGCGCTCAGCTTAGTAACCTTCTTAGTAACTGGGGAAATGCACATTCTAATGTATAGTTGACTCTGATTGACAGCATGGTAATCAAGTATCATCCAATTTCCATGCAACTCTATAAAAAATAAATGGGGATGTGATGGTTGATGCGAGGTGAGTGAATCTGAATTGAGTTGTATGGTTCATCTGCTCAAACACAGATGCAGTCAGATTGCATGCCATGCATGGTTAGTGTGCCAAAGGAGTGTCTGCCAGTGCCATGATTTGAAGCAGTTGAGGCTAATATATGGCAGGTAACTGCTACTTACAGTATAAAGCATACTTCTTGCATCAGTTATCATGCCTGCATATCTTCAAAGGAAACAAATTAATTTAAAAACAATGGGCCATATTACAATTGTAATTTTTTTTTTTACATGAATCTTTAATATATATGTGTGTGTCTGTATATATAATTTATATATATATATATATATATATATATATATATATATATATATATATATATATATA